>NW_026734973.1:0-191000 GCF_949786415.1 Peromyscus eremicus | reverse complement strand
CATGTACAGTGTATTTGACTGAAGAGGATCTACTGTCCTTGTCAGTTTCCTAAGCAGAATTGATCTAGATATGGCCCGTGTGTGTAGGAAACACAGTTCTTTTGTTCTGAGCAAGCTCACTATTCTGGCCCTATAGGAAACACAGTAGAGTAGAAGAGTGCTCTTTTCTCTAGAGCAGAGTGTGTTTCTTGTAAGGCGAGCTAGCGTTTGTTTCCCAGTCCTAAATGGAGTTGAATTCCGTGCAGTTTTTGGTCCTACGAGCAAGAGTTGTTTTCTGGTAAGAAGAGTCACTATTGGGCTCCCATTGGCATATACAGTGCAAATAGCACTCGCGTCTGTTCCCAGCAAGTACAGTGTATTGGACTGAATAGGAGCTACTGTTCTTGTCAATTTCCTAAGCAGAATTGAACTAGATATGGCCCGTGTGTAGGAAGCACAGTTCTTTTGTTCTCAGCAAGCTCACTGTTCGGATCCCATAGGAAACACTGTAGAGTAGAAGAGTGCTCTTTTCTCAAAAGCAGAGTGTGTTTCTTGTAAGTCGAGCTAGTATTTGTTTTCCAGTCAGAAATAGAGTTGAATCCCATGCAGTTTCTGGTCCTACGAGCAAGAGTTGTTTTCTTTTAAGAAGAGTCACTATTGCGCTCCCATTGTCATACACAGGGCAAATAGCACTCGCATCTGTTCCCAGCAAGTACAGTGTATTGGACTGAAGAGGATCTACTATTCTTGTCAGTTTTTTAAGCAGAATTGAACTAGATATGACCGTGTGTGTAGGAAGCACAGTTCTTTTGTTCTGAGCTACCTCACTATTTTGGCCCTATAGGAAACACAATAGAGTAGAAGAGTGCTCTTTTCTCAAAAGCAGAGTGTGTTTCTTGTAAGGCGAGATAGAGTTTGTTTCCCAGTCCTAAATGGAGTTGAATCACATGCAGTTTCTGGTCCTATGAGCAAGAGTTGTTTTCTGGTAAGAAGAGTCACTGTTGCGCTCCCATTGTCAAACACAGGGCAAATAGCACTGGCGTCTATTCCCAGCATGTACAGTGTATTGGACTGAAGAGGAGCTACTGTTCTTGTCAGTTTCCTAAGCAGAGTTGAACTAGATATGGCCCGTTTCTGCGGAAGCACAGTTCTTTTGTTCTGAGCAAGCTCACTGTTCTGGCCCTATAGGAAACACAGTAGAGTAGAAGAGTGCTCATTTCTCAAAAGCAGAGTGTGTTTCTTGTAAGGTGAGCTAGCGTTTGTTTACCAGTTCTAAATGGAGTTGAATTACATGGTGGTTCTTGTCCTATGAGAAAGAGTTGTTTTCTGGTAAGAAGAGTCACTATTGCGATGGTACTGCCATACACAGTGCAAACAACACTTGCTACTGTTCTTTGCAAGTACAGTGTATTGGACAGAAGAGGAGCTACTGTTCTTGTCAGTTTCCTAAGCAGAGTTGAACTAGATATGGCCCGTGTGTGTAGGAAGCACAGTTCTTTTGTTCTGAGCAAGCTCACTGTTCGGACCACATAGGAAACACTGTAGAGTAGAAGAGTGCTCTTTTCTCAAAAGCAGAGTGTGTTTCTTGTAAGGCGAGCTAGTGTTTCTTTTCCAGTCAGAAATGGAGTTGATTCCCATGCAGTTTCTGGTCCTACGTGCAAGAGTTGTTTTCTGCTAAGAAGAGTCACTATTGCGCTCCCATTGTCATACACAGGGCAAATAGCACTCCCGTCTGTTCCCAGCAATTACAGTGTATTGGACTGAAGAGGATCTACTATTCTTGTCAGTTTTTTAAGCAGAATTTAACTAGATATGACCGTGTGTGTAGGAAGCACAGTTCTTTTGTTCTGAGCAAGCTCACTGTTTTGGCCCTATAGGAAACACAATAGAGTAGAAGAGTGCTCTTTTCTCAAAAGCAGAGTGTGTTTCTTGTAAGGCGAGATAGAGTTTGTTTCCCAGTCCTAAATGAGGTTGAATCACATGTAGTTTTTGGTCCTGCGAGCAAGAGATGTTTTCTGGTAAGAAGAGTCACTATTGCGCTCCCATTGCCATACACAGTGCAAATAGCACTCGCGTCTGTTCGCAGCAAGTACAGTGTATTGGACTGAAGATGAGCTACTGTTCTTGTCAGTTTCCTAAGCAGAGTTGAACTAGATATGGCCCTTGTGTGTAGGAAGCACACAGTTCTTTTGTTCTGAGCAAGCACACTGTTCAGACCCCATAGGAAACACAGTAGAGTAGAAGAGTGCTTTTTTCTCAAAAGCAGAGTGTGTTTCTTGTAAGGCGAGCTAGCGTTTGTTTCCCAGTTCGAAATGGAGTTGAATCCCATGCAGTTTCGGGTCCTATGAGCAAGAGTTGTTTTCTGGTAAGAAGAGTCTCTATTGCGCTCCCATTATCATACACAGGGCAAATAGCACTGGCGTCTGTTCCCAGCATGTACAGTGTATTGGACTGAAGAGGACCAACTGTTCTTGTCAGTTTCCTCAGCAGAGTTGAACTAGATATAGCCCGTGTGTGTAGGAAGCACAGTTCTTTTGTTCTTAGCAAGCTCACTATTCTGGCCCTATAGTAAACACAGTAGAGTAGAAGAGTGCTCTTTTCTCAAAAGCAGAGTGTGTTTCTTGTAAGGCGAGCAAGCGTTTATTTCCCAGTCCTAAATGGAGTTGAATCACATGCAGTTTCTGGTCCTATGAGCAAGAGTTGTTTTCTGGTAAGAAGAGTCAATGTTGCGCTCCCATTGTCAAACACAGGGCAAATAGCACTGGCGTCTATTCCCAGCATGTACAGGGTATTGGAATGAAGAGGATCTACTGTTCTTGTCAGTTTCCCAAGCAGAATTGAACTAGATAATGCCGTTTGTGTAGGAAGCACAGTTCTTTTTTTCTGAGCAAGCTCACTATTCTGGCCCTATAGGAATACACAGTAGAGTAGAAGAGTGCTCTTTTCTCAAAAGCAGAGTGTGTTTCCTGTAAGGCGAGCTAGTGTTTGTTTCCCACTCCTCAATGGAGTTGAATCACATGGAGTTTTTGGTCCCATGTGCAAGAGTTGTTTTCTGGTAAGGAAAGTCACATTGCGCTCCCATTGCCATACACAGTACAAATAGCACTCGCATCTGTTCCCAGCAAGTACAGTGCATTGGACTGAAGAGGAGCTACTGTTCTTGTCAGTTTCCTAAGCAGAGTTGAACTAGATATGGCCCGTGTGTGTAGGAAGCACAGTTCTTTTGTTCTGAGCAAGCTCACTGTTCGGACCCCATAGGAAACACTTTAGAGTAGAAGTGGGCTCTTTTCTCAAAAAGAGTATGTTCCTTGTAAGGCGAGCAAGCGTTTGATTCGCAGTCCTAAATGGAGTAGAATCACATGCAGTTTCTGGTCCTACGAGCAAGAGTTGTTTTCTGCTAAGAACAGTCATTATTGCACTCATATTGTCATACACAGGGCAAATAGCACTCCCATCTGTTCCAAGCAAGTACAGTGTATTGGACTGAAGAGGATCTACTATTTTTGTCAGTTTTTTAAGCAGAATTGAACTAGATATGACTGTGTGTGTAGGAAGCACAGTTCTTTTGTTCTGAGCAAGCTCACTGTTTTGGCCCTATAGGAAACACAATAGAGTAGAAGAGTGCTCTTTTCTCAAAAGTAGTGTGTGTTTCTTGTAAGGCGAGCTAGCGTTTGTTTCCCAATCCTAAATGGAGTTGAATCACATGTAGTTTTGGGTCCTACGAGCAAGATTTGTTTTCTGGTAAGAAGAGTCACTATTGCGTTCCCATTGCCATACACAGTGCAAATAGCACTCGCGTCTGTTCACAGCAAGTACAGTGTATTGGACTGAAGATGAGCTACTGTTCTTGTCAGTTTCATAAGCAGAGTTGAACTAGATATGGCCCCTGTGTGTAGGAAGCACAGTTCTTTTGTTCTGAGCAAGCTCACTGTTCAGACACCATAGGAAACACAGTAGAGTAGAAGAGTGCTCTTTTCTCAAAAGCAGAGTGTGTTTCTTGTAAGGCGAGCTAGCGTTTGTTTCCCAGTCCGAAATGGAGTTGAATCCCATGGAGTTTCTGGTCCTAAGAGCAAGAGGTGTTTTGTGGTGAGAAGAGTCACTATTGTGCTCCCATTGCCATATAGAGGACAAATAGCACTCGCGTCTGTTCCCAGCAAGTACAGTGTATTGGACTGAAGAGGATCTACTGTTCTTGTCAGTTTCCTAAGCAGAGTTGAACTAGATATGGCCCGTGTGTGTAGGAAGCACAGTTCTTTTGTTCTGAGCAAGCTCACTGTTTGGACCCCAAAGGAAACACAGTAGAGAAGAAGAGTGCTCTTTTCTCAAAAGCAGAGTGTGTTTCTTGTAAGGCGAGCTAACGTTTGTTTCGCAGTCCTAAATGGAGTTGAATCACATGCAGTTTCTGGTCCTACGAGCAAGAGTTGTTTTCTGGTAAGAAGAGTCACTATTGTGCTCCCATTGTCATACACAGGGCAAATAGCACTGGCGTCTATTCCCAGCATGTACAGTGTATTGGACTGAAGAAGATCTACTGTTCTTGTCAGTTTCCTAAGCAGAATTGAACTAGATATGTCCGTGTGTGTAGGATGCACAGTTCTTTTGTTCTGAGCAAGCTCACTCTTTTGGCCCTATCGTAAACACATTAGAGTAGAAGAGTGTCCTTTTCACAAAAGCAGAGTGTGTTTCTTGTAAGGCATGCTAGTGTTTGTTTTTCAGTCCTAAATGGAGTTGAATCACATGCAGTTTCTGGTCCTACGAGCAAGAGTTGTTTTCTGGTAAGAAGAGTCACTATTGTGCTCCCATTGTCATACACAGGGCAAATAGCACTGGCGTCTGTTCCGAGCATGTACAGTGTATTTGACTGAAGAGGATCTACTGTCCTTGTCAGTTTCCTAAGCAGAATTGATCTAGATATGGCCCGTGTGTGTAGGAAACACAGTTCTTTTGTTCTGAGCAAGCTCACTATTCTGGCCCTATAGGAAACACAGTAGAGTAGAAGAGTGCTCTTTTCTCTAAAGCAGAGTGTGTTTCTTGTAAGGCGAGCTAGCGTTTGTTTCCCAGTCCTAAATGGAGTTGAATTCCGTGCAGTTTTTGGTCCTACGAGCAAGAGTTGTTTTCTGGTAAGAAGAGTCACTATTGGGCTCCCATTGGCATATACAGTGCGAATAGCACTCGCGTCTGTTCCCAGCAAGTACAGTGTATTGGACTGAATAGGAGCTACTGTTCTTGTCAATTTCCTAAGCAGAATTGAACTAGATATGGCCCGTGTGTGTAGGAAGCACAGTTCTTTTGTTCTCAGCAAGCTCACTGTTCGGATCCCATAGGAAACACTGTAGAGTAGAAGAGTGCTCTTTTCTCAAAAGCAGAGTGTGTTTCTTGTAAGTCGAGCTAGTGTTTGTTTTCCAGTCAGAAATGGAGTTGAATCCCATGCAGTTTCTGGTCCTACGAGCAAGAGTTGTTTTCTTTTAAGAAGAGTCACTATTGCGCTCCCATTGTCATACACAGGGCAAATAGCACTCGCATCTGTTCCCAGCAAGTACAGTGTATTGGACTGAAGAGGATCTACTATTCTTGTCAGTTTTTTAAGCAGAATTGAACTAGATATGACCGTGTGTGTAGGAAGCACAGTTCTTTTGTTCTGAGCTACCTCACTATTTTGGCCCTATAGGAAACACAATAGAGTAGAAGAGTGCTCTTTTCTCAAAAGCAGAGTGTGTTTCTTGTAAGGCGAGATAGAGTTTGTTTCCCAGTCCTAAATGGAGTTGAATCACATGCAGTTTCTGGTCCTATGAGCAAGATTTGTTTTCTGGTAAGAAGAGTCACTGTTGGGCTCCCATTGTCAAACACAGGGCAAATAGCACTGGCGTCTATTCCCAGCATGTACAGTGTATTGGACTGAAGAGGAGCTACTGTTCTTGTCAGTTTCCTAAGCAGAGTTGAACTAGATATGGCCCCTGTGTGTATTTAGCACACAGTTCTTTTGTTCTGAGCAAGCGCACTGTTCAGACCCCATAGGAAACACAGTAGAGTAGAAGAGTGCTGTTTTCTCAAAAGCAGAGTGTGTTTCTTGTAAGGGGAGCTAGCGTTTGTTTCCCAGTCCGAAATGGAGTTGAATCCCATGCAGTTTCGGGTCCTACGAGGAAGAGTTGTTTTCTGGTAAGAAGAGTCTCTATTGCGCTCCCATTATCATACACAGGGCAAATAGCACTGGCGTCTGTTACCAGCATGTACAGTGTATTGGACTGAAGAGGACCAACTGTTCTTGACAGTTTCCTAAGCAGAGTTGAACTAGATATAGCACGTGTGTGTAGGAAGCACACTTCTTTTGTTCTTAGCAAGCTTACTATTCTGGCCCTATAGGAAACACAGTAGAATAGAAGAGTGCTCTTTTCTCAAAAGGAGAGTGTGTTTCTTGTAAGGCGAGCTAGCGTTTGTTTACCAGTACTAAATGGAGTTGAATTACATGGAGGTTCTTGTCCTATGAGCAAGAGTTGATTTCTGGTAAGAAGAGTCACTATTGCGATGGTACTGCCATACACAGTGCAAACAACACTTGCTACTGTTCTTCACAAGTACAGTGTATTGGACAGAAGAGGAGCTACTGTTCTTGTCAGTTTCCTAAGCAGAGTTGAACTAGGTATGGCCCGTGTGTGTAGGAAGCACAGTTCTTTTGTTCTGAGCAAGCTCACTGTTCGGACCCCATAGGAAACACAGTAGATTAGAAGAGTGCTCTTTCCTTAAAAGCAGAGTGTGTTTCTTGTAAGGCGAGCTAGCGTTTGTTTCCCAGTCCTAAATGGAGTTGAATCACATGCAGTTTCTGATCCTAAGAGCAAGAGTTGTTTTCTGGTAAGAAGAGTCACTATTGCGCTCCCATTGTCATACACAGGGCAAATAGCACTGGGGTCTGTTCCCAGCATTTACAGTGTATTGGACTGAAGAGGATCTACTGTTCTTGTCAGTTTCCTAAGCAGAGTTGAACTAGATATGGCCGGTGTGTGTAGGAAGCACAGTTCTTTTGTTCTGAGCAAGCTCACTGTTTTGGCCCTATAAGAAACACAGTAGAGTAGAAGAGTGCTCTTTTCTCAAAAGCAGAGTGTGTGTCTTGTAAGGCGAGCTAGCTTTTGTTTCCCAGTCCTAAATAGAGTTGAATCACATGCAGTTTCTGGTCCTACAAGCAAGAGTTGTTTTCTAGTAAGAAGAGTCACTATTGTGTTCCCATTGCCATACACAGGGCAAATAGGACTCGCGTCTGTTCCCAGGATGTACAGTGTATTGGACTGAAGAAGATCTACTGTTCTTGTCAGTTTCCTAAGCAATGTTGAACTAGATATGGCCCGTGTGTGCAGGAAGTACACTTCTTTTGTTCTGAAAAAGCTCACTCTTCTGGCCCTGTAGGAAACACAGTAGAGTAGAAGAGTGCTCTTTTCTCAAAAGCAGAATGTGTTTCTTGTAAGGCGAGCTAGCGATTGTTTCCCAGTCCTAAATGGAGTTCATTCACATGCAGTTTCTGGTCCTATGAGCAAGAGTTGTTTTCTCGTAAGAAGAGTCACTGTTGCGCTCCCATTGTCATACACAGGGCAAATAGCACTGGCGTCTGTTCCCAGAATGTAAAGTGTATTGGACTGAAGAGGATCTACAGTTCTTGTCAGTTTCCTTAGCAGAGTTGAACTAGATATGGCCCGTGTGTGTAGGAAGCACAGTTCTTTTGTTCTGAGCAAGCTCACTCTTCTGGCCTATAGGAAACACAGTAGAGTAGAAGAGTGCTCTTCTCTCAAAAGCAGAGTGTGTTTCTTGTAAGGCAAGCTTGCGTTTGTTTCCCAGTCCTAAATGGAGTTGAATCACATGCAGTTTCTGGTCCTACGAGCAAGAGTTGTTTTCTGGAAAGGAAAGTCACTATTGTGCTCCTTTTGCCATACACAGTGCAAATAGCACTCATGTCTGTTCCCAGCAAGTACAGTGTATTGGACTGAAGAGGAGCTACTGCTCTTGTCAGTTTTCTAACCAGAGTTGAACTACATATGGCCCGTGTGTGTAGGAAACACAGTTCTTTTGTTCTGAGCAAGCTCACTGTTCGGACCCCATGGGAAATACAGTAGAATAGAAGAGTGCTCTTTTCTCAAAAGCAGATTGTGTTTCTTGTAAGGCGAGCTAGCGTGTGTTTCCCAGTCCAAAATGGAGTTGAGTCACATGCAGTTTCTGGTCCAACCAACAAGGGATGTTTTCTGGAAAGGAAAGTCACTATTTTTCTCCCTTTGCCATAAACAGTGCAAATAGCACTCACGTCTGTTCCCAGCAAGTACAGTGTATTGGACTGAAGAGGAGCTACTGTTCTTGTCAGTTTCCTAAGCAGAGTTGAACTAGATATGGCCCGTGTGTGTAGAAAGCACAGTTCTTTTGTTCTGAGCAAGCTCACTGTTCTGGCCCTATAGGAAACACTGTAGAGTAGAAGAGTGCTCTTTTCTCAAAAGTAGAGTGTGTTTCTTGTAAGTCGAGCTAGTGTTTGTTTCCCAGTCAGAAATGGAGTTGAATCCCATGCAGTTTCTGGTCCTACGAGCAAGAATTGTTTTCTGTTAAGAAGAGTCACTATTGTGCTCCCATTGTCATACACAGGGCAAATAGCACTGACATCTGTTCCGAGCAAGTACATTGTATTGGACTGAAGAGGATCTACTATTCTTGTCAATTTTTTAAGCAGAATTGAACTAGATATGACCGTGTGTGTAGGAAGCACAGTTCTTTTGTTCTGAGCTAGCTCACTGTTTTGGCCCTATAGGAAACACAATAGAGTAGAAGAGTGCTCTTTTCTTAAAAGCAGAGTGTGTTTCTTGTAAGGCGAGCTAGCATTTGTTTTTCAGTCCAAAATGGAGTTGAATCACATGCAGTTTCTGGTCCTACGAGCAAGAGTTGTTTTCTGGTGAGAAGATTCAGTATTGTGCTCCAATTGACACATACACTGCAAATAGCACTCGCGTCTGTTCCCAGCAAGTACAGTGTATTGGACTGAAGAGGAGCTACTGTTCTTGTCAGTTTCCAAAGCAGAGTTGAACTAGATATGGTCGATGTGTGTAGGAAGCACAGTTCTTTTGTTCTGAGCAAGCTCACTGTTCTTTCCCTATAGGAAACACAGTAGAGTAGAAGAGTGCTCTTTTCTTAAAAGCAGAGTGTGTTTCTTGTAAGGCGAGCTAGCGTTTGTTTCCCAGTCCTAAATGGAGTTGAATCACATGCAGTTTCTGGTCCTACAAGCAAGAGTTGTTTTCTGGTAAGGAAAGTCACTATTGTGTTCCCATTGCCATACACAGTGCAAATAGCACTCGCGTCTGTTCCCAGCAAGTACAGTGTATTGGACTGAAGAGCAGCTACTGTTCTTGTCAGTTTCCTAAGCAGAGTTGAACTAGATATGGCCCCTGTGTGTAGGAAGCAAAGTTCTTTTGTTCTGAGCAAGCTGACTGTTCGCACCCCATAGGAAACACAGTAGAGTAGAAGAGTGCTCTTTTCTCAAAGCAGAGTGTGTTTCTTGTAAGGCGAACTAGTGCTTGTTTCCCAGTCTGAAATGGAGTTGAATCCCATGCAGTTTCTGGTCCTACGAGCAAGAGATGTTAACTGGTAAGAAGAGTCACTATTGCCCTCCCATTGCCATATACAGTGCAAATAGCTCTCGCGTTGTTCCCAGCAAGTACATTGTTGGACTGAAGAGGAGCTACTGTTCTTGTCAGTTTCCTAAGCTGAGTTAAACTAGGTATGGCCCGTGTGTGTAGGAAGCACAGTTCTTTTGTTCTGAGCAAGCTCACTATTCTGGCCTTATTGGAAAAACAGTAGAGTAGAAGAGTGCTCTTTTCTGAGAAGCAGAGTGTGTTTCTTGTAAGGCGAGCTACCATTTGTTTCCCAGTCCTAAATGGAGTTGAATCACATGCAGTTTCTGGTCCTACGAGCAAGAGTTGTTTTCTGGTAAGAAGAGTCACTATTGCACTCCCATTGTCATACACAGGGCAAATAGCACTGGCGTCTGTTCCCAGCATGTACAGTGTATTGGACTGAAGAGGAGCTACTGTTCTTGTCAGTTTCCTAAGCAGAATTGAACTAGATATGGCCGTGTGTGTAGGAAGCACAGTTCTTTTGTTCTGAGCAAGCTCACTGTTTTGGCCCTATAGGAAAAACAGTAGAGTAGAAGAGTGCTCTTTTCTCAAAAGCAGAGTGTGTTTCTTGTAAGGCGAGCTAGCGTTTGTTTCCCAGTCCTAAATGGAGTTGAATCACATGCAGTTTTTGGTCCTACGAGCTAGAGTTGTTTTCTGGTAAGGAAAGTCACTATTGCACTCCCATTGCCACACACAGTGCAAAGAGGACTCGCGTCTGTTCCCATCAAGTACAGTGTATTGGACTGAAGAGGAGATACTGTTCTTGTCAGTTTCCTAAGCAGAGTTGAACTAGATATGGCCCCTGTGTGTAGGAAGCACAGTTCTTTTGTTCTGAGCAAGCTGACTGTTCGGACCCCATAGGAAACACAGTAGAGTAGAAGAGTGCTCTTTTCTCAAAAGCAGAGTGTGTTTCTTGTAAGGCGAACTAGTGCTTGTTTCCCAGTCTGAAATGGAGTTGAATCCCATGCAGTTTCTGGTCCTACGAGCAAGAGATGTTAACTGGTAAGAAGAGTCACTACTGTGCTCCCATTGCCATATACAGTGCAAATAGCTCTCGCGTCTGTTCCCAGCAAGTACAGTGTATTGGACTGAAGAGGAGCTACTGTTCTTGTAAGTTTCCTAAGCGGAGTTAAACTAGATATGGCCCGTGTGTGTAGGAAGCACAGTTCTTTTGTTCTGAGCAAGCTCACTGTTCGAACCCATAGTAAACACAGTAGATTGGAATAGTGCTCTTTTCTCAAAAGCAGAGTGTGTTCCTAATAAGGCGAGCTAGCATTTGTTTCCCAGTCTGAAATGGAGTTGAATCCCATGCAGTTTCTGGTCCTACGAGCAAGAGATGTTAACTGGTAAGAAGAGTGACTATTGCGCTCCCATTGTCATACACAGGGCAAATAGCACTGGCATCTGTTCCCAGCATGTACAGTGTATTGGACTGAAGAGGATCTACTGTTCTTGTCAGTTTCCTCAGCAGAATTGAACTAGATATGGCCGTGTGTGTAGGAAGCACAGTTCTTTTGTTCTGAGTAAGCTCACTGTTCTGACCCTATAGGAAATACCGTAGAGTGGAAGAGTGATCTTTTCTCAAAAGCAGAGTGTGTTTCTTGTAAGGGGAGCTAGCATTTTTTTCCCAGTCCTAAATGGAGTTGAATCACATGCAGTTTTTGATCCTACGAGCAAGAGTTGTTTTCTGGTAAGGAAAGTCACTATTGCGCTCCTATTGCCACACACAGTGCAAAGAGGACTCGCGTCTGTTCCAATCAAGTACAGTGTATTGGACTGAAGAGGAGCTACTGTTCTTGTCAGTTTCCTAAGCAGAGTTGAACTAGTTATGGCTTGTGTGTGTAGGAAGCACAGTTCTTTTCTACTGTAAGCTCACTTATCGAACCCATAGGAAACACAGTAGAGTAGAAGAGTGCCCTTTTCTCAAAAAGAGAGTGTGTTTCTTGTAAGGCGAGCTAGCATTTGTTTCCCAGTCCTAAATGGAGTTGAATCACATGCATTTTCTGGTCCTACGAACAAGAGTTGTTTTCTATTAAGAAGAGTCACTATTGTGCTCCCATTGTCATACACAGGGCAAATTGCACTGGCGTCTGTTCCCAGCATGTACAGTTTATTGGACTGAAAAGGATCTACTGTTCTTGTCAGTTTCCTAAGCAGATTTGAACTAGATATGGCCATGTGTGTAGGAAGCACATTTCTTTTCTTCTGAGCAAGCTCACTGTTCTGGCCCTATAGAAAACACAGTAGAGTAGAAGAGTGCTCTTTTCTCCAAAGCAGAGTGTGTTTCTTGTAAGGCGAGCTAGCGTTTATTTCCCAGTCCTAAATGGAGTTGAATCATATGCAGTTTTTGATCCTACGAGCAAGAGTTGTTTTCTGGTAAGGAAAGTCACTACTGCACTCCTATTGCCATACACAGTGCAAATAGCACTCGCTTCTGTTCCCAGCAAGTACAGTGTATTGGACTGAAGAGGAGGTACTGTTCTTGTCAGTTTCGTAAGCAGAATTGACCTAGATATTGCCCGTGTGTGTGTGAAGCACAGTTCCTTTTTTCTGAGCAAGCTCACTGTTCTTGCCCTATAGGAAACACAATAGAGTAGAAGAGTGCTCTTTTCTCAAAAGCAGAGTGTGTTTCCTGTAAGGCGAGCTAGTGTTTGTTTCCCAGTCAGAAATGGAGTTGAATCCCATGCAGTTTCTGCTCCTACGAGCAATAGGTGTTTTCTGATAAGAAGAGTCACTATTGTGCTCCCATTGTCATACAGAGGGCAAATAGCACTGGGGTCTGTTCCCAGCATGTACAGTGTATTGGACTGAAGAGGAGCTACTGTTCTTGTCAGTTTCCTAAGCAGAGTTGAACTAGATATGGCCCGTGTGTGTAGGAAGCACAATTCTTTTGTTCTGAGCAAGCTCACTGTTTGGACCCCAAAGGAAACACAGTAGACTGGAGGAGTTCTCTTTTTTAAAAAGCAGAGTATGTTTCTTGTAAGGCGAGCTAGCGTTTGTTTCGCAGTCCTAAATGGAGTTGAATCCCATGCAGTTTCTGGTCCTATGAGCAAGAGATGTTTTCTGGTAAGAAGAGACACTATTGCGGTCCCATTGTCATACACATTGCAAATACAACTGGCATCTGTTCCCTGCATGTACATTGTATTGGACTGAAGAGGATCTACTGTTCTTGTCAATTTCCTAAGGAGAATTGAACTGGATATGGCCCGTGTGTGTAGGAAGC
Source organism: Peromyscus eremicus (assembly GCF_949786415.1). Lineage (NCBI taxonomy): Eukaryota > Metazoa > Chordata > Mammalia > Rodentia > Cricetidae > Peromyscus > Peromyscus eremicus. Next base: position 178,163 of record NW_026734973.1, on the reverse strand, counting down.
ACAGTTCTTTTGTTCTGAGCAAGCTGACTGTTCGGACCCCACAGGAATCACTGTAGAGTAGGAGAGTGCTCTTTTCTCAAAAGCCGAGTGTGTTTCTTGTAAGGCGAGCTAGCGTTTGTTTCGCAGTCCTAAATGGAGTTGAATCCCATGCAGTTTCTGGTCCTATAAGCAAGAGTTGTTTTCTGGTAAGAAGAGTCACTATTGCGCTCCCATTGTCATACACAGCGCAAATAGCACTGGCGTCTGTTACCAGCATGTACAGTGTATTGGACTGAAGAGGAGCTACTGTTCTTGTCACTTTCCTAAGCAGAATTGAACTAGATATGGCCGTGTGTGTAGGAAGCACAGTTCTTTTGTTCTGAGCAAGCTCACTGTTTTGGCCCTATAGGAAAAACAGTAGATTAGAAGAGTGCTCTTTTCTCAAAAGCAGAGTGTGTTTCTTGTAAGGCGAGCTAGCGTTTGTTTCCCAGTCCTAAATGGAGTTGAATCACATGCAGTTTTTGGTCCTACGAGCTAGAGTTGTTTTCTGGTAAGGAAAGTCACTATTGCACTCCCATTGCCACACACAGTGCAAAGAGGACTCGCGTCTGTTCCCATCAAGTACAGTGTATTGGACTGAAGAGGAGATACTGTTCTTGTCAGTTTCCTAAGCAGAGTTGAACTAGATATGGCCCCTGTGTGTAGGAAGCACAGTTCTTTTGTTCTGAGCAAGCTGACTGTTCGGACCCCATAGGAAACACAGTAGAGTAGAAGAGTGCTCTTTTCTCAAAAGCAGAGTGTGTTTCTTGTAAGGCGAACTAGTGCTTGTTTCCCAGTCTGAAATGGAGTTGAATCCCATGCAGTTTCTGGTCCTACGAGCAAGAGATGTTAACTGGTAAGAAGAGTCACTACTGTGCTCCCATTGCCATATACAGTGCAAATAGCTCTCGCGTCTGTTCCCAGCAAGTACAGTGTATTGGACTGAAGAGGAGCTACTGTTCTTGTAAGTTTCCTAAGCGGAGTTAAACTAGATATGGCCCGTGTGTGTAGGAAGCACAGTTCTTTTGTTCTGAGCAAGCTCACTGTTCGAACCCATAGTAAACACAGTAGATTGGAATAGTGCTCTTTTCTCAAAAGCAGAGTGTGTTCCTAATAAGGCGAGCTAGCATTTGTTTCCCAGTCTGAAATGGAGTTGAATCCCATGCAGTTTCTGGTCCTACGAGCAAGAGATGTTAACTGGTAAGAAGAGTGACTATTGCGCTCCCATTGTCATACACAGGGCAAATAGCACTGGCATCTGTTCCCAGCATGTACAGTGTATTGGACTGAAGAGGATCTACTGTTCTTGTCAGTTTCCTCAGCAGAATTGAACTAGATATGGCCGTGTGTGTAGGAAGCACAGTTCTTTTGTTCTGAGTAAGCTCACTGTTCTGACCCTATAGGAAATACCGTAGAGTGGAAGAGTGATCTTTTCTCAAAAGCAGAGTGTGTTTCTTGTAAGGGGAGCTAGCATTTTTTTCCCAGTCCTAAATGGAGTTGAATCACATGCAGTTTTTGATCCTACGAGCAAGAGTTGTTTTCTGGTAAGGAAAGTCACTATTGCGCTCCTATTGCCACACACAGTGCAAAGAGGACTCGCGTCTGTTCCAATCAAGTACAGTGTATTGGACTGAAGAGGAGCTACTGTTCTTGTCAGTTTCCTAAGCAGAGTTGAACTAGTTATGGCTTGTGTGTGTAGGAAGCACAGTTCTTTTCTACTGTAAGCTCACTTATCGAACCCATAGGAAACACAGTAGAGTAGAAGAGTGCCCTTTTCTCAAAAAGAGAGTGTGTTTCTTGTAAGGCGAGCTAGCATTTGTTTCCCAGTCCTAAATGGAGTTGAATCACATGCATTTTCTGGTCCTACGAACAAGAGTTGTTTTCTATTAAGAAGAGTCACTATTGTGCTCCCATTGTCATACACAGGGCAAATTGCACTGGCGTCTGTTCCCAGCATGTACAGTTTATTGGACTGAAAAGGATCTACTGTTCTTGTCAGTTTCCTAAGCAGATTTGAACTAGATATGGCCATGTGTGTAGGAAGCACTTTTCTTTTCTTCTGAGCAAGCTCACTGTTCTGGCCCTATAGAAAACACAGTAGAGTAGAAGAGTGCTCTTTTCTCCAAAGCAGAGTGTGTTTCTTGTAAGGCGAGCTAGCGTTTATTTCCCAGTCCTAAATGGAGTTGAATCATATGCAGTTTTTGATCCTACGAGCAAGAGTTGTTTTCTGGTAAGGAAAGTCACTACTGCACTCCTATTGCCATACACAGTGCAAATAGCACTCGCTTCTGTTCCCAGCAAGTACAGTGTATTGGACTGAAGAGGAGGTACTGTTCTTGTCAGTTTCGTAAGCAGAATTGACCTAGATATTGCCCGTGTGTGTGTGAAGCACAGTTCCTTTTTTCTGAGCAAGCTCACTGTTCTTGCCCTATAGGAAACACAATAGAGTAGAAGAGTGCTCTTTTCTCAAAAGCAGAGTGTGTTTCCTGTAAGGCGAGCTAGTGTTTGTTTCCCAGTCAGAAATGGAGTTGAATCCCATGCAGTTTCTGCTCCTACGAGCAATAGGTGTTTTCTGATAAGAAGAGTCACTATTGTGCTCCCATTGTCATACAGAGGGCAAATAGCACTGGGGTCTGTTCCCAGCATGTACAGTGTATTGGACTGAAGAGGAGCTACTGTTCTTGTCAGTTTCCTAAGCAGAGTTGAACTAGATATGGCCCGTGTGTGTAGGAAGCACAATTCTTTTGTTCTGAGCAAGCTCACTGTTTGGACCCCAAAGGAAACACAGTAGACTGGAGGAGTTCTCTTTTTTAAAAAGCAGAGTATGTTTCTTGTAAGGCGAGCTAGCGTTTGTTTCGCAGTCCTAAATGGAGTTGAATCCCATGCAGTTTCTGGTCCTATGAGCAAGAGATGTTTTCTGGTAAGAAGAGACACTATTGCGGTCCCATTGTCATACACATTGCAAATAGCACTGGCATCTGTTTCCTGCATGTACATTGTATTGGACTGAAGAGGATCTACTGTTCTTGTCAATTTCCTAAGGAGAATTGAACTGGATATGGCCCGTGTGTGTAGGAAGCACAGTTCTTTTGTTCTGAGCAAGCTGACTGTTCGGACCCCACAGGAATCACTGTAGAGTAGGAGAGTGCTCTTTTCTCAAAAGCCGAGTGTGTTTCTTGTAAGGCGAGCTAGCGTTTGTTTCGCAGTCCTAAATGGAGTTGAATCCCATGCAGTTTCTGGTCCTATAAGCAAGAGTTGTTTTCTGGTAAGAAGAGTCACTATTGCGCTCCCATTGTCATACACAGCGCAAATAGCACTGGCGTCTGTTACCAGCATGTACAGTGTATTGGACTGAAGAGGATCTACTGTTCTTGTCAGTTTCCTAAGCAGAGTTGAACTAGATATAGTCGGTGTGTGTAGGAAGCACAGTTCTTTTGTTCTGAGAAGCTCACTATTCTGGCCCTACAAAAAACACATTAGAGTAGAAGAGTGCTGTTTTCTCAAAAGCAGAGTGTGTTTATTGTAAGGCGAGCTAGCGTTTGTTTCCCAGTTCTAAATGGAGTTGAATCACATGCAGTTTCTGATCCTATGAGCAAGAGTTGTTTTCTGGTAAGAAGAGTCACTATTGTTGTCCCATTTTCAAACACAGGGCAAATAGCACTGGCGTCTGTTCCCAGCATGTACAGTGTATTGGACTGAAGAGGAGCTACTGTTCTTGTCAGTTTCCTAAGCAGAGTTGAACTAGATATAGCCCGTGTGTGTACAAAGCACAGTTCTTTTGCTCTGAGTAAGCTCACTGTTCTGGCCCTATAGGAAACACCGTAGAGTAGAAGAGTGATCTTTTCTCAAAAGCAGAGTGTTCCTTGTAAGGGGAGCTAGCATTTGTTTCTCAGTCCTAAATGGAGTTGAATCACATGCAGTTTTTGATCCTACGAGAAAGAGTTGTTTTCTGGTAAGGAAAGTCACTATTGCGCTCCCATTGCCACACACAGTGCAAAGAGGACTCGCATGTGTTCCCATCAAGTACAGTGTATTGGACTAAAGAGGAGCTACTGTTCTTGTCAGTTTCCTAAGCAGAGTTGAACTAGATATGGCCCGTGTGTGTAGGAAGACCAGTTCTATTGTACTGTAAGCTCACTGATCGAACACATTGGAAACACATTAGAGTAGAAGAGTGAACTTTTCTCAAAAGCAGAGTGTGTTTCTTGTAAGGCGAGCTAGTGTTTGTTTTGCAGTCCTAAATGGAGTTGAATCACATGCAGTTTCTGGTCTAGGAGCAAGAGTTGTTTTCTGGTAAGAAGAGTCACTATTGAGCTCCCATTGTCATACACAGGGCAAATAGCACTGGCGTCTGTTCCCAGCAAGAACAGTGTATTGGACTGAAGAGGATCTACTGTTCTTGTCAGTTTCCTAAGCAGAGTTGAACTAGATATAGCCCGTGTGTGTAGGAAGCACAGTTCTTTTGTTCTGAGCAAGCTCACTGTTTGCAACTTAAAGGAAACACAGAAGAGTAGAAGAGTGCTCTTTTATCATAAGCAGAGTGTGTTTCTTGTAAGACGAGCTAGCGTTTGTTTCGCAGTCCTAAATGGAGTTGAATCACATGCAGTTTCTGGTCCTACGAGCAAGAGTTGTTTTCTGGTAAGGAAAGTCACTATTGTGCTCCCATTGCCATACACAGTGCAAATAGCACTCTCGTCTGTTCCCATTAAGTACAGTGTATTGGACTGAAGAGGAGCTACTCTTCTTGTCAGTTTCCTAGGTAGAGTTGAATTAGATATGGCCCGTGTGTGTAGGAAGCACGGTTCTTTTGTTCTCAGGAAGCTCACGGTTCAGACCCCATAGGAAACACTGTAGAGTAGAAGAGTGCTCTTTTCTCAAAAGCAGAGTGTGTTTCTTGTAAGGCGAGCTAGCGTTTGTTTTGCAGTCCTAAATGGAGTTGAATCACATGCAGTTTCAGGTCCTACGAGCAAGAGATTTTTCTGGTAAGAAGAGACACTATTGAGCTCCCATTGTCATTCACAGGGCAAATAGCACTGGCGTCTGCTCCCAGCAAGTACAGTGTATTGGACTGAAGTGGACCAACTGTTCTTGTCAGTTTCCTAAGCAGAGTTGAACTAGATATAGCCAGTGTGTGTAGGATGCAAAGTTCTTTTGTTCTGAGCAAGCTCACTATTCTGGCCCTATAGGAAAAACAGTAGAGTAGAAGAGTGCTCTTTTCTCAAAAGCAGAGAGTGTTTCTTGTAAGGCGAGCTAGCGTTTTTTTCCCGTCCTAAATCTAGTTGAGTCACATGCAGTTTCTGGTGCTACGAACAAGAGTTGTTTTCTGGTAAGAAGAGTCACTATTGCGCTCCCATTGTAATACACAGGGCAAATAGCACTCGCGTCTGTTCCCAGCATGTACAGTGTATTGGACTGAAGATGATCTACTGCTCTTGTCAGTTTCCTAATCAGAGTTGAACTAGATATGGCCCGTTTGTGTAGGAAGCACAGTTCTTTTGTTCTGAGCAAGCTCACTGTTCTGGCACTATAGGAAACACAGTAGAGTAGAAGAGTGCTCTTTTCTCAAAAGCAGAATGTGTTTCTTGTAAGGCAATCTAGCATTTGTTTCCCAGTCCTAAATGGAGTTGAATCACATGCAGTTTCTGGTCCTATGAGCAAGAGTTGTTTTCTGTTAAGAAGAGTCTCTATTGCACTCCCATTGTCATACACAAGGCAAATAGCACTGGCGTCTGTTCCCAGAATGTACAGTGTATTGGACTGAAGAGGATCTACTGTTCTTGTCAGTTTCCTAAGCAGAATTGAATTAGATATGGCCCATGTGTGTAGGAAGCACAGTTCTTTTGTTCTGAGCAAGCTCACTGTTCAGGCCTTATAGAAAACACAATAGAGTAAAAGAGTGATCTTTTCTCAAAAGCAGAGTGTGTTTCTTTTAAGGCGAGCTAGCGTTTGTTTCCCAGTCCTAATTGGAGTTGAATCACATGCAGTTTTTGATCCTACGAGCAAGAGTTGTTTTCTGGTAAGAAGAGTCACTATTTCGCTTTCTTTGCCTTACACAGTGCAAATAGCACTCGCGTCTACTCCCAGCAAGTACAGTGTATTGGACTGAAGAGGAGCTACTGTTCTTGTCAGTTTCCTAAGCAGAGTTGAACTAGATATAGCCCGTGTGTGTAGGAAGCACACTTCTTTTGTTTTGAGCAAGCTCACTGTTCTGGCCCTAAAGGAAACACAGTAAAGTAGAAGAGTGCTCTTTTCTCAAAAGCAGAGTGTGTTTCTTGTAAGGTGAGCTAGCGTTTGTTTCCCAGTCCTAAATGTAGTTGAATTACATGCAGTTTCTTGTCCTATGAGCAAGAGTTGTTTTCTGGTAAGAAGAGTCACTATTGCGCTCCTATTGCCATACACAATGCAAACAACACTTGCTACTGTTCTTTGCAAGTACAGTATATTGGACAGAAGAGGAGCTACTGTCCTTGTCAGTTTCCTAAGCAGAGTTGAACTACATATGGCCCCTGTGGGTAGGAAGCACAGTTCTTTTGTTCTGAGCAAGCTCACTGTTCAGACCCCATAGGAAACACTGTAGAGTAGAAGAGTGCTCTTTTCTCAAAAGCAGATTGTGTTTCTTGTAAGGCGAGCTAGCGTTTGTTTCCAAGTACTAAATGGAGTTGAATCACATGCTGTTTCAGGTCCTACGAGCAAGAGATTTTTCTGGTAAGAAGAGTCACTATTGAGCTCCCATTGTCATACACAGGGCAAATAGCACTGGCGTCTGTTCCCAGAAAGTACAGTGTATTGGACTGAAGTGGACCAACTGTTCTTGTCAGTTTCCTAAGCAGAATTGAACTAGATATAGCCAGTGTTTGTAGGATGCACAGTTCTTTTGTTCTGAGCAAGCTCACTATTCTGGCCCTATAGGAAACACAGTAGAGTAAAAGAGTGCTCTTTTCTCAAAAGCAGAGAGTGTTTCTTGTAAGGTGAGCTAGCGTTTTTTTCCCCGTACTAAATCTAGTTGAGTCACATGCAGTTTCTGGTCCTACGAACAAGAGTTGTTTTCTGGTAAGAAGAGTCACTATTGTGCTCCCATTGTCATACACAGGGCAAATAGCATTCGCGTCTGTTCCCAGCAAGTACAGTGTATTGGACTGAAGATGATCTACTGCTCTTGTCAGTTTCCTAAGCAGAGTTGAACTAGATATGGCCCGTGTGTTTAGGAAGCACAGTTCTTTTGTTCTGAGCAAGCTCACTGTTCTGGCACTATAGGAAACACAGTAGAGTAGAAGAGTGCTCTTTTCTCAAAAGCAGAGTGTGTTTCTTGTAAGGCGAGCTAGCATTTGTTTCTCAGTCCAAAATGGAGCTGAATCACATGCAGTTTCTGGTCCTACGAGCAAGGGATGTATTCTGCTAAGGAAAGTCACTATTGTGCTCCCTTTGCGATAAACAGTGCAAATAGCACTCACGTCTGTAACCAGCAAGTACAGTGTATTGGACTGAAGAGGAGCTGCTGTTCTTGTCAGTTTCCTAAGCAGAGTTGAACTAGATATGGTTCGTGTGTGTAGGAAGCACAGTTCTTTTGTTCTGAGCAAGCTCACTGTTCTGGCCCTATAGGAAACACAGAAGAGTAGAAGAGTGCTCTTTTCTCAGAAGCAGAGTGTGGTTCTTGTAAGGTGAGCTAGCGTTTATTTCCCAGTCCTAAATGGAGTTGAATCACATGCAGTTTCTGGTCCTACGAGCAAGAGTTCTTTTCTAGTAAGAAGAGTCACTATTTTTCTACCATTGCCATACACAGTGCAAATAGCACTCGCGTCTGTTCCCAGCAAGTACAGTGTATTGGACAGAAGAGGAGCTACTGTTCTTGTCAGTTTCCTAAGCAGAGTTGAACTAGATATGGCCCGTGTGTGTGAAGCACAGTTCTTTTGTTCTGAGCAAGCTAAATTTTCGGACCCCATAGTAAACACAGTAGAGTAGAAGAGTGCTCTTTTCTCAAAAGCAGAGTGTGTTTCTTGTAAGGCTAGCTAGTGTTTGTTTCCCAGTCAGAAACGGAGTTGAATCCCATGCAGTTTCTGGTCCTACGAGCAAGAGTTGTTTTCTGGAAAGAAGAGTCACTATTTCGCTTTCTTTGCCATACACAGTGCAAATAGCACTCGTGTCTGTTCCCAGCAAGTACAGTGTATTGGCCTGAAGAGGAGCTACTGTTCTTGTCAGTTTCCTAAGCAGAGTTGCACTAGATATAGCCCGTGTGTGTAGGAAGCACAGTTCTTTTGTTTTGAGCAACTCACTGTTCTGGCCCTAAAGGAAACACAGTAAAGTAGAAGAGTGCTCTTTTCTCAAAAGCAGAGTGTGTTTCTTGTAAGGTGAGCTAGCGTTTGTTTCCCAGTCCTAAATGTAGTTGAATTACATGCAGTTTCTTGTCTTATGAGCAAGAGTTGTTTTCTGGTAAGAAGAGTCACTATTGCGCTCCTATTGCCATACACAGTGCAAACAACACTTGCTACTGTTCTTTGCAAGTACAGTGTATTGGACAGAAGAGGAGCTACTGTCCTTGTCAGTTTCCTATGCAGAGTTGAACTAGATATGGCCCGTGTGTGTAGGAAGCACAGTTCTTTTGTTCTGAGCAAGCTCACTGTTCGGACCCCATAGGAAACACAGTAGAGTAGAAGAGTGCTCTTTTCTCAAAAGCAGAGTGTGTTTCCTGTAAGGCGAGCTAGCATTTGTTTCCCAGTCCTAAATAGAGTTGAATCACATGCAGTTTCTGATCCTAGGAGCAAGAGTTGTTTTCTGGTAAGAAGAGTCACTATTGCGCTCCCATTGTCATTCACAGGGCAAATAGCACTCGCGTCTGTTCCCAGCAAGTACAGTGTATTGGACTGAATAGGAGCTACTGTTCTTGTCAGTTTCCTAAGCAGAGTTGAACTAGATATGGTCCATGTGTGTAGGAAGCACAGTTCTTTAGTTCTGAGCAAGCTCACTGTTTGGACCCCATAGGAAACACAGTAGAGTAGAAGAGTGCTCTGTTGCTGTAGAATTTCTCTCCAGCTCCCACCACCAAGTCCCGCCAGTCTCAGAGCCCACTTATAAATTAAACACACAGACTCTTACATTATTTAAACTGCTTGGCCATTAGCTCAGGCCTGTTATTGTCTAGCTCTTACTCTTATATTTAGCCCATTTCTATTAATCTTTACTTTGCCACATGGCTCATGGCTTACTGGTACCTTACATCTTCCTTGTCCTGATGGCGGCTGGCAGTGTCTCTCTCTCAGCCTTCCACTTCCCCGCTTTATTCTGCTCCTTGCCCCGCCTACACTTCCTGCCTAGCCAACGGCCAATCAGTGTTTTATTGATTAATTAGCAACACATTTGCCATACATCCCACAGCACTTCCCCCTTTTTTTTTTTCAAAAAGGAAGGTTTTAACCTTAACAAAGTAAAATTACATATAATTTGGCAATTTGGGCGTAGCTTCTCTTACTACTTCCTGCTGGAAGGGGGCGCTGTATCTTGTGGGGAAACAAAAAAAAATTTAGAATTATGGAATAGTCCATGAGGCTGTATCGTCTGAGCCGGATGCCTTTAAACCATTATGGATGTTGGATCATCTGGGCCATGGTGTCATAGGAGACCTTCAGGGGGTCTTGGCTGGTCAAACCTGATGTATCTTAATCTTGAACAAATCCATAGCCTCTGGCTTTCTGTGGAAACAAAAGAGACTCTTTTCCAAAGCAACATATCCTTACATCCAAATTTTGAAGTCAAGGTATCTTTAAAATATACATTTTGGCATAACTCTACAGCTTTTACAATCAAATGTTTTTCTGCAGTTAAAAGTCCCAACGACAACACAATCCAGATTCTCTGTGTAATATCCATTTTTACGTGGCTTATTTTTTATACTACCTTTACTGTCTCTTTAATGACTTTATTTTTTAAAACTATGTATTTGTTTCTATAACTCTATATATCACCTTTTTTGTCTCTTTCAAGCCTACGTATCTTTTACACACATTGTAAACTATTACATCTGAATCTGTCTTATTGTGAATCTATTGCTTTAAACTGCAGCAGCTGTGGCTGCTGGCTCCGCCCACCTCGGCTTCCCAACATGGCTACGTTTTCCGCCAGCTCTGGGAGTCATCAACTCTCAGAAATAGTGGGTCTCTGCTTCTATCAAAGCAGCGTGTAGCCCAGAAATCTCTTTTTGTTTTGTTTTGTTTTGTTTTGTACTAGCAAAGGCTAAATCCACCACACAGCTTAATGTGCCACTTGCAGAGGCCTCATTCCCGCCATACTGCAGGTCAAGCATGCACGCTAGGAACCAGCCATAGTAGCTCAAACACGCAGGCTGCCACTAGCTTGAAAGAGACAACTAGGAGCTGTTTTTAGCTCCGTTTTAGAATCTTTTTTCTCAGATTTTAGGTGGAAACTCTTGCCAACACATTGGACGCCATTTGTTGCTGGAGAATTTCTCTCCAGCTCCCACCACCAAGTCCCGCCAGTCTCAGAGCCCACTTATAAAATAAACACAAAGATTCTTACATTATTTAAACTGCTTGGCCATTAGCTAAGGCCTGTTATTGTCTAGCTCTTACTCTTATATTTAGCAGATTTCTGTTAATTTTTACTTTGCCACATGGCTCATGGCTTACTGGTACCTTACATCTTCCTTGTCCTGATGGCGGCTGGCAGTGTCTCTCTCTCAGCCTTCCACTTCCCTGCATTATTCTCCTCCTTGCCCCGCCTACACTTCCTGCCTAGCCAACGGCCAATCAGTGTTTTATTGATTAATTAGCAACACATTTGCCATACATCCCACAGCAGTGCTCTTTTCTCAAAAGCAGAGTGTATTTCTTGTAAGGCGAGCTAGCGTTTGTTTCCTAGTCCTAAATGGAGTTGAATCACATGCAGTTTCTGGTCCTACGAGCAAGAGTTGTTTTCTGGTAAGGAAAGTCACTATTGCGCTCCCATTGCCATACACATTACAAATAGCACTCGTGTCTGTTCCCAGGAAGTACAGTGTATTGGACTGAATAGGAGCTACTGTACTCTCAGTTCCCTAAGCAGAGTTGAACTAGATATGGTCCGTGTGTAGGAAGCACAGTTCTTTTGTTCTGAGCAAGCTCACTGTTTGGACCCCATAGGAAACACAGTAGAGTAGAAGAGTGCTCTTTTCTCAAAAGCAGAGTGTGTTTCATGTAGGCGAGCTAGCATTTGTTTCCCAGTCCTAAATGGAGTTGAATCACATGCAGTTTCTGGTCCTACGAGCAAGAGTTGTTTTCTGGTAAGGAAAGTCACTATTGCGCTCCCATTGCCATACATAGTGCAAATAGCACTCGGTCCACTCCCAGCAAGTACAGTGTATCGGACTGAAGAGGAGCTACTGTTCTTGTCAGTTTCCTAAGCAGAGTTGAACTAGATATGGCCCGTGTGAAGGAAGCACAGTTCTTTTGTTCTGATCAAGCTCACTGTTCTGGCCCTATAGGAAACACAGAAGAGTAGAAGAGTGCTCTTTTCTCAAAAGCACAGTGTTTTTCTTGTAAGGCGAGCTAGCGTTTGTTTCCCAGTCTTAAATGGAGTTGAATCACATGCAGTTTCTGGTCCTAGGAGGAAGAGTTGTTTTCTGGTAAGAAGAGTCACTATTGCACTCCCATTGCCATACACAGTGCAAATAGCACTTGCATCTGTTCCCAGCAAGTACAGTGTATTGGACTGAAGAGGATCTACTGTTCATGTCAGTTTCCTAGGCAGAGTTGAACTAGATATGGCCCGTGTGTGTAGGAAGCACAGTTCTTTTGTTCTGAGCAAACTCACTTTTCGGACACCATAGGAAACACAGTAGAGTAGAAGAGTGCTCTATTCTCAAAAGCAGTGTGTGTTTCATGTAAGGCGAGCTAGCATTTGTTTCCCAGTCCTAAATGGAGTTGAATCACATGCAGTTTCTGGTCCTACGAGCAAGAGTTGTTTTCTGGTAAGGAAAGTCACTATTGTGCTCTCATTGACATACACAGTGCAAATAGCACTCGCGTGTGTTACCAGCTATTACAGTGTATCGGACTGAAGAGGAGCTACTGTTCTTGTGAGTTTCCTAAGCAGAGTTGAACTAGATATGGCCCGTGTGTGTAGGAAGCACAGTTCTTTTGTTCTCAGCAAGCTCACTGTTCTGGCCCTATAGGAAACACTTTAGAGTAGAAGAGTGCTCTTTTCTCAAAAGCAGAGTGTGTTTCTTGTAAGGCGAGCTAGCGTTTGTTTCCCAGTCCTAAATGGAGTTGAATCCCATGCAGTTTCTGGTCCTACGAGCAAGAGATCTTTTCTTGTAAGAAGAGTCACTATTGTGCTGCCATTGCCATACACAGGACAAATAGCACTGTTATCTGTTCCCAGCAAGTACAGAGTATTGGACTGAATAGGAGCTACTGTTCTTGTCAGTTTCCTAAGCAGAGTTGAACTAGATATGGTCCATGTGTGTAGGAAGCACAGTTCTTTTGTTCTGAGCAAGCTCACTCTTTGGACCCCACAGGAAACACAGTAGAGTAGAAGAGTGCTCTTTTCTCTAAAGCAGAGTGTTTTTCTTGTAAGGTGAGCTCGCGTTTGTTTCCCAGTCCTAAATGGAGTTGAATCATATGCAGTTTCTGGTCCTACGATCAAGAGTTGTTTTCTGGCAAGAAGAGTCACTATTGCGCTCCAATTGTCATACACAGGGCAAATAGCACTGGCGTCGGTTCCCAGCATGTACAGTGTATTGGACTGAAGAGGATCTACTGTTCTTGTCAGTTTCCTAAGCAGAGTTGAACTAGATATGGCCGTGTGTGCAGGAAGCACAGTTCTTTTGTTCTCAGCAAGCTCACTGTTCTGGCCCTATAGGAAACACAGTAGAGTAGAAGAGTGCTCTTTTCTCTAAAGCAGAGAGTGTTTCTTCTAAGGCGAGCTAGCGTTTGTTTTCCAGTCCTAAATGGAGTTGAGTCACATGCAGTTTTTGGTCCTACGAGCAAGAGTTGTTTTCTGGTAAGAAGAGTCACTATTGCGCTCCTATTGCCACACACAGTGCAAATAGCACTCGCGTCTGTTGCCAGCAAGTACAGTGTATTGGACTGAATAGGAGCTACTGTTCTTGTCAGTTTCCAAAGCATAGTTGAACTAGATATGGTCCGTGTGATAGGAAGCACAGTTCTTTTGTTCTCAGCAAGCTTACTGTTCTGGCCCTATAGGAAACACAGTAGAGTAGAACATTGCTCTTTTCTCAAAAGCAGAGTGTGTTTCTTGTAAGGCAATCTAGCGGTTGTTTCCCAGTCCTAAATGGAGTTGAATCCCATGCAGTTTCTGGTCCTTCGAGCAAGAGTTGTTTTCTGGTAAGAAGAGTCTCTATTGTGCTCTCATTGTCATACACAGAGCAAATAGTACTGGCATCTGTTCCCAGCATGTACAGTGTATGGACTGAAGAGGATCTACTGTTCTTGTCAGTTTCCTAAGCAGAATTGAATAGGTATGGCCCCTGTGTGCAGGAAGCACAGTTCTTTTGTTCTGAGGAAACTCATTGTTCTGACTCTATAGGAAACACAGTAGAGTAGAAGAGTGCTCTTTTCTCTAAAGCAGAGTGTGTTTCTTGTAAGGCGAACTAGCATTTGTTTCCCAGTTCTAAATGGAGTTGAATCACATGCAGTTTCTGGTCCTACGAGCAAGAGTTGTTTTATGGTAAGAATAGTCACTATTGCGCTTCCATTGCCATACACAGGACAAATAGCACTGGCGTCTGTTCCCAGCAAGTACAGTGTATTGGACTGAAGAGGATCTACTGTTCTTGTCAGGTTCCTAATTAGAATTGAACTAGATATGGCCGTGTGTGTAGGAAGCAGAGTTCCTTTGTACTGAGCAAGCTCACTGTTTTGACCACAGCGGAAACACAGTAGAGTAGAATAGTGCTCTTTTCTCAAAAGCAGAGGGTGCTTCTTGTAAGGCGAGCTAGCGTTTGTTTCCCAGTCCTAAATGGAGTTGAATCACACGCAGTTTCTGGTCCTATGAGCAAGAGTTGGTTTCTGGTAAGGAAAGTCACTATTGTGTTCCCATTGCCATACAAAGTGCAAAGAGCACTAGCGTCTGTTCCCAGCAAGTACAGTGTATCGGACTGAAGAGGAGCTACTGTTCTTGTCAGTTTCCTAAGCAGAGTTGAACGAGATATGGCCCGTGTGTGTAGGAAGAACAGTTCTCTTGTTCTGAGCAAGCTCACTGTTCTGGCCCTATAGAAAACACAGTAGAGTAGAAGAGTGCTCGTTTCTCAAAAGCAGAGTGTGTTTCATGTAAGGCGAGCTAGCATTTGTTTCCCAGTCCTAAATGGAGTTGAATCACATGCAGTTTCTGGTCCTTCGAGCAAGAGTTGTTTTCTGGTAAGGAAAGTCACTATTGCGCTCCCATTGCCATACACAGTGCAAATAGCACTCGCGTCTGTTCCCAGCTATTACAGTGTATTGGACTGAAGAGGAGCTACTGTTCTTGTCAGTTTCCTAAGCAGAGTTGAACTAGATATGGTCCGTTTGTAGGAAGCAAAATTTTCTGTCCTGAGCAAGCTCACTGTTTGGACCCCATTGGAAACACAGTAGAGTAGAAGAGTGCTCTTTTCTCAAATGCAGAATGTGTTTCTTGTAAGGCGAGCTAGCATTTGTTTCCCAGTCATAAATGGAGTTGAATCACATGCAGTTTCTGGTCCTACGAGCAAGAGTTGTTTTATGGTAAGAATAGTCACTATTGTGCTGCCATTGCCATACACAGGACAAATAGCACTGGCGTCAGTTCCCACCAAGTACAGTGTATTGGACTGAAGAGGATCTACTGTTCTTGTCAGGTTCCTAATCAGAATTGAACTAGATATGGCCGTGTGTGTAGGAAGCACAGTTCTTTTGTTCTGAGCAAGCTCACTGTTCTGGCCCTACAGGAAACACAGTAGAGTAGAAGAGTGCTCTTTTCTCAAAAGCAGAGGGTGTTTCTTGGAACGCGAGCTAGCTTTTGTTTCCCAGTCCTAAATGGAGTTGAATCCCATGCAGTTTCTGGTCCTACGAGCAAGAGTTGTGTTCTGGTAAGAAGAGTCACTATTGAGCTGCCATTGCCATACACAGGATAAATAGCACTGTTGTCTGTTCCCAGCAACTACACTGTATTGGACTGAAGAGGATCTACTCTTCATGTCAGGTTCCTAAGCAGAATTGAACTACATATGGCCGTGTTTGTAGGAAGCACAGTTCTTTTGTTCTGAGCAAGCTCACTGTTCTGACCCTATAGAAAACACAGTAGAGTAGAAGAGTGCTCTTTTCTCAAAAGCAGAGTGTGTTTCTTGTAAGGCGAGCTAGTGTTTTTTTTTCCCAGTCCTGAATGGAGTTGAATCACATGCAGTTTCTTGTCCTACGAGCAAGAGTTGTTTTCTGGTAAGGAAAGTCACTATTGTGTTCCCATTGCCATACACAGTGCAAAGAGCACTCGCGTCTGTTCCCAGCAAGTACAGTGTATTGGACTGAAGAGGAGCTACTGTTCTTGTCAGTTTCCTAAGCAGAGTTGAACGAGATATGGCGCGTGTGTGTAGGAAGAACAGTTCTCTTGTTCTGAGCAAGCTCACTGTTCTGGCCCTATAAGAAACACAGCAGAGTAGAAGCGTGCTCTTTTCTCAAAAGCAGAGTGTGTTTCATGTAAGGCGAGCTAGCATTTGTTTCCCAGTCCTAAATGGAGTTGAATCACATGCAGTTTCTGGTCCTACGATTAAGAATTGGTTTCTGGTAAGGAAAGACACTATTGCGCTCTCATTGCCATACATAGAGCAAATAGCACTCGGTCCGTTCCCAGCAAGTACAGTGCATCGGACTGAAGAGGAGCTACTGTTCTTGTCAGTTTCCTAAGCAGAGTTGAACTAGATATGGCCTGTGTGAAGGAAGCACAGTTCTTTTGTTCTGATCAAGCTCACTGTTCTGGCCCTATAGGAAACACAGTAGAGTAGAAGAGTGCTCTTTTCTCAATGGCAGAGTGTTTTTCTTGTAAGGCGAGCTAGCGTTTGTTTCCCAGTCCTAAATGTAGTTGAATCACATGCAGTTTCTGGTCCTAGGAACAAGAGTTGTTTTCTGGTAAGAAGAGTCACTATTGCGCTCCCATTGTCATACACAGGGCAAATAGTACTGGCGTCTGTTCCCAGCATGTACAGTGTATTGGACTGAGGGGGATCTACTGTTCTTGTCAGTTTCCTATGCAGAATTGAATAGATATGGCCCCTGTGTGCAGGAAGCACAGTTATTTTGTTCTGAAGAAGCTCACTCTTCAGGCCCAATAGGAAACACAGTATAGTAGATGAATGCTCTTTTGTCAAAAGCAGAGTGTTTTTCTTGTAAGTCGAGCTTGCGTTTCTTTCCCAGTCCTAAATGGAGCTGAGACACATGCAGTTTTTGGTCCTACGAGCAAGAGTTTTTTTCTGGTAAGAAGAGTCACTATTGCACTCCCATTGCCATACACAGTGCAAATAGCACTTGCATCTGTTCCCAGCAAGTACAGTGTATTGGACTGAAGAGGATCTACTGTTCTTGTCAGTTTCTTAGCAGAGTTGAACTAGATATGGCCCGTGTGTGTAGGAAGCACAGTTTTTTTGTTCTGAGCAAGCTCACTGTTCGGATCCCATAGGAGACTCAGTAGAGTAGAAGAGTACTCTTTTCTCAAAAGCAGAGTGTGTTTCATGTAAGGCGAGCTAGCATTTGTTTCCCAGTCCTAAATGGAGTTGAATCACATGTAGTTTCTGGTCCTATCAGCAAGAGTTGTGTTCTGGTAAGAAGAGTCACTATTGTGCTCCCATTGTCATACACAGAGCAAATAGTCCTGGCGTCTGTTCCTAGCATGTACCGTGAATTGGACTGAAGAGGAGCTACTGTTCTTGTCAGTTTCCTAAGCAGAGTTGAACTAGATATGGCCCGTGTGTGTAGGAAGCACAGTTCTTTTGTTCTGAGCAAGCTCACTGTTCGGACCCATAGGAAACACAGTAGAGTAGAAGAGTGCTGTTTTCTCAAAAGCAGAGTGTGTTTCATGTAAGGCGAGCTAGCATTTGTTTCCCAGTCCTAAATGGAGTTGAATCACATGCAGTTTCTGGTCCTACGAGATAGAGTTGTTTTCTGGTAAGAAAAGTCACTATTGTGCTCCCATTGCCATACACAGTGCAAATAGCACTCGCGTGTGTTCCCAGCTAGTACAGGGTATAGTACTGAAGAGGAGTTACTGTTTTTGTCAGTTTCCTAAGCAGAGTTGAACTAGTTATGGCCCGTGTGTGTAGGAAACACAGTTTTTTTTTTCTGAGCAAGATCACTGTTCTGGCCCTATAGGAAACACTTTAGAGAATAAGAGGGCTCTTTTCTCAAAAGCAGAGTGTGTTTCTTGTAATGCGAGCTAGCATTTGTTTCCCAGTCCTAAATGGAGTTGAATCTCATGCAGTTTCTGGTCCTACGAGCAAGAGTTGTTTTCTGGTAAGAAGAGTCACTATTGTGCTCCCATTGCCATACACAGTGCAAATAGCACTCGCGTCTGTTCCCAGCAAGTACAGTGTATCGGACTGAAGAGAAGCTACTGTTGTTGTTCAGTTTCCTAAACAGAGTTGAACGAGATATGGCCCGTGTGTGTAGGAAGCTCAGTTCTTTTGTTCTGAGCAAGCTCACTGTTTTGACCATATAGGAAACACAGTAGAGTAGAAGAGTGCTCTTTTCTCAAAAGCAGGGTGTGTTTCTTGTAAGGCGAGCTAGTGTTTGTTTCCCAGTCCTAAATGGAGTTGAATCACATGCAGTTTCTGGTCCTACGAGCAAGAGTTGTTTTCTGGTAAGGAAAGTCACTATTGCGCTCCCATTGCCATACACAGTGCAAATAGCACTTGCGTCTGTTCCCAGCAAGTACAGTGTATCGGACTGAAGAGGAGCTACTGTTCTTGTCAGTTTCATAAGCAGAGTTGAACTAGATATGGTCCGTGTGTAGGAAACACAGTTTTCTGTTCTGTGCAAGCTCAATTTTTGGACCCCAAAGGAAACACAGTAGAGTAGATGAGTGCTCTTTTCTCAAAAGCAGGGTGTGTTTCTTGTAAGGCGAGCTAGCATTTGTTTCCCAGTCCTAAATGGAGTTGAATCCCATGCAGTTTCTGTTCTTACGAGCAAGAGTTGTTTTCTTTTAAGGAAAGTCACTATGGCGCTCCCATTGCCATACACAGTGCAAATAGCACTCGCGTATGTTCCCAGCTAGTACAGTATACCTTTCTGAAGAGGAGCAACTGTTTTTGTCAGTTTCCTAAGCAGAGTTGAACTAGATATGGCCCGTGTGTGTAGGAAGCACAGTTTTTTTTCTCTGAGCAAGCCTACTGTTCTGGCCCTATAGGAAACACTTTAGAGTATTAGAGGGCTCTTTTCTCAAAAGCAGAGTGTGTTTCTTCTAATGCGAGCTAGCGTTTTTTTCCCAGTGCTAAATGGAGTTGAATCTCATGCAGTTTCTGGTCCTACGAGCAAGAGTTGTTTTCTGGTAAGAAGAGTCACTATTGTGCTCCCATTGCCATGCACAGAGCAAATAGCACTCGCGTCTGTTCCCAGCAAGTACAGTGTATGGGACTGAATAGTAGCTACTGTTGTTGTCAGTTTCCTAAGCAGAGTTGAACGAGATATGGCCCGTGTGTGTAGGAAGCTCATTTCTTTTGTTCTGAGCAAGCTCACTGTTTTGACCACATAGGAAACACAGTAGAGTAGATGAGTGCTCTTTTCTCAAAAGCAAGGTGTGTTTCTTGTAAGGCGAGCTAGTGTTTGTTTCCCAGTCCTAAATGGAGTTGAATCACATGCAGTTTCTGGTCCTATGAGCAAGAGTTGTTTTCTCGTAAGGAAAGTCACTATTGCGCTCCCATTGCCATAAACAGTGCAAATAGCACTCGCGTCTGTTCCCAGCAATTACAGTGTATCGGACTGAA
The DNA here is from genome assembly GCF_949786415.1 of Peromyscus eremicus. Classification (NCBI taxonomy): domain Eukaryota; kingdom Metazoa; phylum Chordata; class Mammalia; order Rodentia; family Cricetidae; genus Peromyscus; species Peromyscus eremicus. Next base: position 159,214 of record NW_026734973.1, on the reverse strand, counting down.
GAGGAGCTAGTGTTCTTGTCGGTTTCCTAAGCAGAGTTGAACTAGATATGGTTCGTGTGTAGGAAGCACAGTTTTCTGTTCTGAGCAAGCTCACTGTTTGGACCCCGTAGGAAACACAATAGAGTAGAAGAGTGCTCTTTTCTCAAAAGCAGAGTGTGTTTCTTGTAAGGCGAGCTAGCATTTGTTTCCCAGTCCTAAATGGAGTTGAATCACATGCAGTTTCTGGTCCTACGAGCAATAGTTGTTTTATAGTAAGAATAGTCACTATTGCGCTGCCATTGCCATACACAGGACAAATAGCACTGGCGTCTGTTCCCAGCAAGTACAGTGTATTGGACTGAAGGGGATCTACTGTTCTTGTCAGGTTCCTAAACAGAATTGAACTAGATATGGCCGTGTGTGTAGGAAGCACAGTTCTTTTGTTCTGAGCAAGCTCACTGTTCTGGCCCTACAGGAAACACAGTAGAGTAGAAGAGTGCTCTTTTCTCAAAAGCAGAGTGTATTTCTTGTAAGGCGAGCTAGCGTTTGTTTCCCAGTCCTAAATGGAGTTGAGTCACATGCAGTTTCTGGTCCTAGGAACAAGAGTTGTTTTCTGGTAAGAAGAGTCACTATTGTGCTCCCATTGTCATACACAGGGCAAATAGTACTGGCGTCTGTTCCCAGCATGTACAGTGTATTGGACTAAAGAGGATCTACTGTTCTTGTCATTTTTCTAAGCAGAATTGAATAGATATGGCCCCTGTGTGCAGGAAGCACAGTTCTTTTGTTCTGAGGAAACACACTCATCTGGCCCTATAGGAAACACAGTATAGTAGAAGAATGCTCTTTTGGCAAAAGCACAGAGTTTTTCTTGTAAGGCGAGCTAGCATTTCTTCCCCAGTCCTAAATGGAGTTGAGACACATGCAGTTTTTGGTCCTACGAGCAAGAGTTTTTTTCTGGTAAGAAGAGTCACTATTGCACATTCAATGCCATACACAGTGCAAATAGCACTTGCATCTGTTCCCAGCAAGTACAGTGTTTTGGACTGAGGAGGATCTACTGTTCTTGTCAGTTTTTTAAGCAGAGTTGAACTAGATATGGCCCGTGTGTGTAGGAAGCACAGTTCTTTTGTTCTGAGCAAGCTCACTGTTTTGGTCCTACAGGAAACACAGTTGAGTAGAAGAGTGCTCTTTTCTCAAAAGCAGAGTGTGTTTCTTGTAAGGCGAGCTCGGGTTTGTTTCCCAGTCCTAAATGGAGTTGCGTCACATGCAGTTTTTGGTCCTACGAGCAAGAGTTGTTTTCTGGTAAGAAGAGTCACTATTGCGCTCCAATTGCCATACACAGTGCAAATAGCACTCGCGTCTGTTCCCAGCAAGTACAGTGTATTGGACTGAATAGGAGCTACTGTTCTTGTCAGTTTCCTAAGCAGAGATGAACTAGATATGGTCCGTGTGTGTAGGAAGCACAGTTCTTTTGTTCTGAGCAAGCTCACTGTTCTGGCCCGATAGGAAACACTGTAGAGTAGAAGAGTGCTCTTTTCTCAAAAGCAGAGTGTGTTTCTTGTAAAACGAGCTATTGTTTGTTTCCCAGTCCTAAATGAAGTTGAATCACATGCAGTTTCTGGTCCTATGAGCAAGAGTTGTTTTCTGGTAAGAAGAGTCACTATTGTGCTCCCATTGTCATACACAGGGCAAATAGCGCTGGCGTCTGTTCCCAGCATGTACAGTGTATTGGACTGAAGAGGATCTACTGTTCTTGTCAGGTTCCTAAGCAGAGTTGAACTAGATATGGCCGTGTGTGTAGGAAGCACAGTTCTTTTGTTCTGAGCAAGCTCACTGTTCTGGCCCTATAGGAAACACAGTAGAGTAGAAGAGTGCTCTTTTCTCTAAAGCAGAGTGTGTTTCTTGTAAGGCGAGCTAGCGTTTGTTTCCCAGTCCTAAATGGAGTTGAGTCATATGCAGTTTTTGGTCCTACGAGCAAGAGTTGTTTTCTGGTAAGAAGAGTCACTATTTCGCTCCAATTGCCATACACAGTGCAAATAGCACTGGCGTCTGTTCCCAGCAATTACAGTGTATTGGACTGAATAGGAGCTACTGTTCTTGTCAGTTTCCAAAGCATAGTTAAACTAGATATGGTCCGTTTGTGTAGGAAGCACAGTTCTTTTGTTCTCAGCAAGCTCACTGTTCTGGCCCTATAGGAAACACAGTAGAGTAGAACTGTGCTCTTTTCTCAAAAGCAGAGTGTGTTTCTTGTAAGGCGAGCTAGGGTTTGTGTCCCAGTCCGAAATGGAGTTGAATCACATGCAGTTTCTGGTCCTACGAGCAAGAGATGTTTTATGGTAAGAATAGTCACTATTGCGCTGCCATTGCCATACACAGGACAAATAGCACTGGCATCTGTTCCCAGCAAGTACAGTGTATTGCACTGAAGAGTATCTACTATTCTTGTCAATTTCCTAAGCAGAATTGAACTAGATATGGCCGTATGTGTAGGAAGCACAGTTCTTTTGTTCTGAGCAAGCTCACTGTTCTGGCCCTATAGGAAACACAGTAGAGTAGAAGAGTGCTCTTTTCTCAAAGCAGAGTGTGTTTCTTGTAAGGCGAGCTAGCGTTTCTTTCCCAGTCCTAAATGGAGTTGAATCACATGCAGTTTCCTGTCCTACGAGCAAGAGTTGTTTTCTGGTAAGAAGAGTCACTATTGTGCTCCAATTGTCATACACAGGGCAAATAGCACTGGCGTCTGTTCCCAGTATGTACAGTGTATTGGACTGAACAGGATCTACTGTTCTTGTCAGGTTCTTAAGCAGAGTTGAACTAGATATGGCCGTGTGTGTAGGAAGCACAGTTCTTTTGTTCTGAGCAAGCTCACTGTTCTGGCCCTATAGGAAACACAGTAGAGTAGAACAGTGCTCTTTTCTCAAAAGCAGAGTGTGTTTCTTGCAAGTCGACCAGCGTTTGTTTCCCAGTTTTAAATGGAGTGGATTCACATGCAGTTTCTGGTCCTACGAGCAAGAGTTGTTTTCTGGTAAGGAAGTCACTATTGTGCTCCCATTGCCATACACAGTGCAAATAGCACTCGCGTCTTTTCCCAGGAAGTACAGTGTATCCGACTGAAGAGGAGCTACTGTTCTTGTCAGTTTCCTAAGCAGAGTTGAACGAGATATGGCCCGTTTGTGTAGGAAGCACAGTTCTTTTGTTCTGAGCAAGCTCACTGTTTGGACCACATAGGAAACACAGTAGAGTAGAAGAGTGCTCTTTTCTCAAAAGCAGAGTGTGATTCATGTAAGGGGAGATAGCATTTGTTTCCCAGTCCTAAATGGAGTTGAATCCCATGCAGTTTCTGGTCCTACAAGCAAGAGTTGTTTTCTGGTAAGGAAAGTCACTTTGCGCTCCCATTGCCATACACAGTGCAAATAGCACTCTCGTCTGTTCCCAGCAATTACAGTGTATCGGACTGAAGAGGAGCTACTGCTCTTGTCAGTTTCCTAAGCAGATATGAAGTAGATATGGCCCGTGTGTAGGAAGCACAGTTCTTTTGTTCTGAGCAAGCTCACTGTTCTGGCCCTACAGGAAACACAGTAGAGTAGAAGAGTGCTCATTTCTCTAAAGCAGAGTGTGTTTCTAGTAAGGCGAGGTAGCGTTTGTTTCCCAGTCCTAAATGGAGTTGAATCACATGCAGTTTTTTGTCCTACGAGCAAGAGTTGTTTTCTGGTAAGAAGAGTCACTATTGCGCTGCCATTGCCATACACAGGACAAATAGCACTGGTGTCTGTTGCCAGGAAGTACAGTGTATTGGACTGAAGAGGATCTACTGTTCTTGTCAGGTTTATAAGCAGAATTGAACTAGATATGGCCGTGTGTGTAGGAAGCACAGTTTTTTTGTTCTGAGCAAGTTCACTGTTCGGACCCCATAGGAAACACAGTAGAGTAGAAGAGTGCACTTTTCTCAAAAGAAGAGTGTGTTTCTTGTAAAGCGAACGAGCGTTTGTTTCCCAGTCCTAAATGGAGTTGAATCACATGCAGTTTCTTGTCCTAGGAGCAAGAGTTGTTTTGTGGTAAGAAGAGTCACTATTGCGCTCCCTTTTACATACACAGTGCAAATAGCACTCGCGTCTGTTCCCAGCATGTACAGTGTATTGGACTGAAGAGGAGCTACTGTTCTTGTCAGTTTCCTAAGCAGAGTTGAACTAGATATGGCTCATGTGTGTAGGAAGCACAGTTCTTTTGTTCTGAGCAAGCTCACTGTTTGGACACCATAGGAAACACAATAGAGTAGAAGAGTGCTCTTTTCTCAAAAGCAGAGTGTGTTTCTTGTAAGGCGAGCTAGCATTTGTTTCCCAGTCCTAAATGGAGTTGAATCACATGCAGTTTTTTGTCCTACGAGCAAGAGTTGTTTTCTGGTAAGAAGAGTCACTATTGCGCTGCCATTGCCATACACAGGACAAATAGCACTGGCGTCTGTTGCCAGGAAGTACAGTGTATTGGACTGAAGAGGATCTACTGTTCTTGTCAGGTTTATAAGCAGAATTGAATTAGATATGGCCGAGTGTGTAGGAAGCACAGTTTTTTTGTTCTGAGCAAGTTCACTGTTCAGACCCCATAGGAAACACAGTAGAGTAGAAGAGTGCTCTTTTCTCTAAAGCAGATTGTGTTTCTTGTAAGCGAGGTAGCAATTGTTTCCCAGTCCTAAATGGCGTTGAATCACATACAGTTTCTGGTACTACGAGCAAGAGTTGTTTTCTTGTAAGGAAAGTCACTATTGCGCTCCCATTGACATACACAGTGCAAATAGCACTCGCGTCTGTTCCCAGCATGTACAGTGTATTGGACTGAAGAGGAGCTACTGTTCTTGTCAGTTTTTTAAGCAGAGTTGAACTAGATATGGCTCATGTGTGTAGGAAGCACAGTTCTTTTGTTCTGAGCAAGCTCACTGTTTGGACACCATAGGAAACACAGTAGAGTAGAAGAGTGCTCTTTTCTCAAAAGCAGAGTGTGTTTCTTGTAAGGCGAGCTAGCGTTTGTTTCCCAGTCCTAAATGGAGTTGAATCACATGCAGTTTCTGGTCCTACAAGCAAGAGTTGTTTTCTGGTAAGAAGAGTCACTATTGCGCTGCCATTGCCATACACAGGACAAATAACACTGGCGTCTTTTCCCAGCAAGTACAGTGTATTGGATGGAAGAGGATCTACTGTTCTTGTCAGGTTCCTAAGCAGACTTGAACTAGATATGGCCGTGTGTGTAGGAATCACAGTTTTTTTGTTCTGAGCAAGCTCACTGTTCGGAACCCCTAGGAAACACAGTAGAGTATAGAGTGCTCTTTCCTCAAAAGCAGAGTGTGTTTCTTGGAAGGCGATCTAGCGATGGTTCCCAGTCCTAAATGGAGTTGAGTCACATGCAGTTTTTTGTCCTACGAGCAAGAGTTGTTTTCTGGTAAGACGAGTCACTATTGCACTGCCATTGCCATACACAGGACAAATAGCACTGTTGTCTGTTCCCAGAAGTACAGTGTATGGGACTGAAGAGGATCTAATGTTGTTGTCAGGTTCCTACGCAGAATTGAACTAGGTGTGGCGGTGTGTGTAGGAAGCTCGATTTTTTGTTTTCAGCAAGCTCACTGTTCGGACCTCATAGGAAACACAGTAGTGTAGAAGAGTGCTCTTTTCTCAAAAGCAGAGTGTGTTTCATGTAAGGCGAGCTAGCATTTGTTTCCCAGTCCTAAATGGAGTTGAATCACATGCAGTTTCTGGTCCTAGGAGCAAGAGTTGTTTTCTGGTAAGGAAAGTCACTATTGCGCTCCCATTGCCATACACAGTGCAAATAGCCCTCCCGTCTGTTCCCAGCAAGTACAGTGTATCGGACTGAAGAGGATCTACTGTTCTTTTCAGGTTCCTAAGCAGACTTGAACTAGATGTGGCCGTGTTTGTAGGAAGCATAGTTTTTTTATTCTGAGCAAGCTCACTGTTCGGAACACATAGGAAACAGTAGAGTAGAAGAGTGCTCTTTTCTCAAAAGCAGAGTGTGTTTCTTGGAAGGCGAGCTAGTGTATGTTTCCCAGTCCTAAATGGAGTTGAGTCACATGCAGTTTTTTGTCCTACGAGCAAGAGTTGTTTTCTGGTAAGACGAGTCACTATTGTGCTCCAATTGCCATAAACAGTGCAAATAGCACTCGCGTCTGTTCCGAGCAAGTACAGTGTATTGGACTGAAGAGGAGCTACTGTTCTTGTCAGTTTCCTAAGCAGAGTTGAACTAGATATGGCCCGAGTGTAGGAAGCACAGTTCTTTTCTTCTGAGCAAGCTCACTGTTGTGGCCCTATAGGAAACACAGTAGAGTAGAAGAGTGCTCTTTTCACTAAAGCAGATAGTGTTTCTTGTAAGGCGAGCTAGCGTTTGTTTCCCAGTCCTAAATGGAGTGTAAGCACATGCAGTTTCTGGTCCTACGAGCAAGAGTTGTTTTCTGGTAAGAAGAGTCACTATTGTGCTCCCATTGTCATACACAGCGCAAATAGCACACGCGTCTGTTCCCAGCATGTACACTGTATTGGACTGAAGAGGATCTACTGTTCTTGTCAGGTTCCTAAGCACAGTTGAACTAGATATGGCCCATGTGTGTAGGAAGCACAGTTCTTTTGTTCTGAGCAAGCTCACTGTTCTGGCCCTATGGGAAACACAGTAGAGTAGAAGAGTGCTCTTTTCTCAAAAGCAGATTGTGTTTCTTGTAAGGGGAGCTAGCGTTTGTTTCCCAGTCCTATATGGAGTTGAATCACATGCAGTTTCTGGTCCTAGGAGCAAGAGTTGTTTTTTGGTAAGGAAAGTCACTATTGTGCTCCAATTGCCATACACAGTGCAAATAGCACATGCGTCTGTTCCCAGCAAGTACAGTGTATCAGACTGAAGAGGAGCTACTGTTCTTGTCAGTTTCCTAAGCAGAGTTGAACTAGATATGGCCCGTGTGTGTAGGAAGCACATTTCTTATGTTCTGAGCAAGCTCACTGTTCTGGCCCTATAGGAAACACAGTAGAGTAGAAGAGTGCACTTTTCTTAAAAGCAGAGTGTGTTTCTTGTAAGGCGAGCTCGCGTTAGTTTCCCAGTCCTAAATGGAGTTGAGTCACATGCAGTTTCTGGTCCTACGAGCAAGAGTTGTTTTCTGGTAAGAAGAGTCACTGTTGCGCTCCAAATGTCATATACAGTGCAAATAGCACTCGCGGCTGTTCCCAGCAAGTACAGTGTATTGGACTGAAGAGGAGCTACTGTTCTTGTCAGTTTCCTAAGCAGACTTGAACTAGATATGGCCGTGTGTGTAGGAAGCACAGTTTTTTTGTTCTGAGCAAGCTCACTGTTCGGAACACATAGGAAACACAGTAGAGTAGAAGAGTGCTCTTTTCTCAAAAGCAGAGTGTGTTTTTGGAAGGCGAGGTAGTGTTTGTTTCCCAGTCCTAAATGGAGTTGAGTCACATGAAGTTTTTTGTCCTACGAGCAAGAGTTGTTTTCTGGTAAGACGAGTCACTATTGTGCTCCAATTGCCATACACAGTGCAAATAGCACTCGCGTCTGTTCCGAGCAAGTACAGTGTATTGGACTGAAGAGGAGCTACTGTTCTTGTCAGTTTCCTAAGCAGAGTGGAACTAGATATGGCCCGAGTGTAGGAAGCACAGTTCTTTTGTTCTGAGCAAGCTCACTGTTCTGGCCCTATAGTAAACACAGTAGAGCAGAAGAGTGCTCTTTTCTCTAAAGCAGATAGTGTTTCTTGTAAGGCGAGCTAGCGTTTGTTTCCCAGTCCTAAATGAAGTGTAATCACATGCAGTTTCTGGTCCTATGAGCAAGAGTTATTTTCTGGTAAGGAAAGTCACTATTGCGCTCCCATTGCCATACAAAGTGCAAATAGCACATGCGTCTGTTCCCAGCAAGTTACAGTGTATCAGACTGAAGAGGAGCTACTGTTCTTGTAAGTTTCCTAAGCAGAGTTGAACTCGATATGGCCCGTGTGTGTAGGAAGCACAGTTCTTATGTTCTGAGCAAGCTCACTGTTCCGGCCCTATAGGAAACACAGTACAGTAGAAGAGTGCACTTTTCTTAAAAGCAGAGTGTGTTTCTTGTAAGGCGAGCTCGCGTTTGTTTCCCAGTCCTAAATGGAGTTGAGTCACATGCAGTTTTTTGTCCTACGAGCAAGAGTTGTTTTCTGGTAAGAAGAATCACTGTTGCGCTCCAAATGCCATATACAGTGCAAATAGCACTCGCGTCTGTTTCCAGCAAGTACAGTGTATCAGACTGAATAGGAGCTACTGTTCTTGTCAGTTACCTAAGCAGACTTGATCTAGATATGGCCGTGTGTGTAGGAAGCACAGTTTTTTTGTTCTGAGCATGCTCACTGTTCGGAACACATAGGAAACACAGTAGAGTAGAAGAGTGCTCTTTTCTCAAAAGCAGAGTGTGTTTTTGGAAGTCGAGCTAGCGTTTGTTTCCCAGTCCTAAATGGAGTTGAGTCACATGCAGTTTTTTGTCCTACGAGCAAGAGTTGTTTTCTGGTAAGACGAGTCACTATTGTGCTCCAATTGCCATACACAGTGCAAATAGCACTCGCGTCTGTTCCGAGCAAGTACAGTGTATTGGACTGAAGAGGATCTACTGTTCTTGTCAGGTTCCTAAGCAGAGTTGAACTAGATATGGTCCGTGTGTGTAGGAAGCACAGTTGTTTTGTTCTGAGCAAGCTCACTGTTTAGACCCCATAGGAAACACAGTAGAGTAGAAGAGTGCTCTTTTCTCAAAAGCAGAGTGTGTTTCTTGTAAGGCGAGCTAGCGTTTGTTTCCCAGTCCTAAATGGAGTTGAATCCCATGGAGTTTCTCGTCCTACGAGCAAGAGTTGTTTTCTGGTAAGAAGCGTCACTATTGCGCTGCCATTGCCATACACAGGACAAATAGCACTGTTGTCTGATCCCAGCAGTACAGTGTATTGGACTGAAGAGGATCTACTGTTCTTGTCAGGTTCCTAAGCAGAATTGACCTAGGTATGGTGGTGTGTGTAGGAAGCACGGTTTTTTTGTTCTGAGCAAGCTCACTGTTCGGACCTCATAGGAAACACAGTAGAGTAGAAGAGTGCTCTTTTCTCAAAAGCAGAGTGTGTTTCTTGGAAGGCGAGATAGTGTTTGTTTCCCAGTACTAAATGGAGTTGAGTCACATGCAGTTTTTTGTCCTACGATCAAGAGTTGTTTTCTGGTAAGACGAGTCACTATTGTGTTCCAATTGCCATACACAGTGCAAATAGCACTTGCGTCTGCTCCCAGCAAGTACAGTGTATTGGACTGAATAGGAGCTACTGTTCTTGTCAGTTTCCTAAGAAGAGTTGAACGAGATATGGCCCGTGTGTGTAGGAAGCACATTTCTTTTGTTCTGAGCAAGCTCACTGTTTGGACCCCATAGGAAACACAGTAGAGTAGAAGAGTGCTCTTTTCTCTAAAGCAGAGTGTTTTTCTTGTAAGGTGAGCTCGCGTTTGTTTCCCAGTCCTAAATGGAGTGGAGTCACATGCAGTTTTTAGTCCTACAAGCAAGAGTTGTTTTCTGGTAAGAAGAGTCACTATTGCACTCCAAATGCCATACACAGTGCAAATAGTACTCGCGTCTGTTCCCTTCAAGTACAGTGTATTGGACTGATTAGGAGCTAGTGTTCTTGTCAGTTTCCTCAGCAGAGTTGAACTAGATATGGCCATGTGTGTAGGAAGCACAGTTCTTTTGTTCTGAGCAAGCTCACTGTTCTGGCACTATAGGAAACACAGTAGAGTAGAAGAGTGCTCTTTTCTCAAAAGCAGATTGTGTTTCTTGTAAGGCAAGCTAGCGTTTGTTTCCCAGTCCTAAATGGAGTTGAATCACATGCAGTTTCTGGTCCTACGACCAAGAGTTGTTTTCTGGTAAGGAAAGTCACTATTGCGCTCCCATTGCCATACACAGTGCAAATAGCACTCACGTCTGTTCCCAGCAAGTACAGTGTATCGGACTGAAGAGGAGCTACTGTTCTTGTCAGTTTCCTAAGCAGAGGGGAACGAGATATGTCCCGCGTGTGTAGGAAGCACAGTTCTTATGTTCTGAGCAAGCTCACTGTTCTGGCCCTTTAAAAAACACACTAGAGTAGAAGAGTGCTCTTTTCTCAAAAGCAGAGTGTGTTTCTTGTAGGGCGAGCTAGCGTTTGTTTCCCAGTCCTAAATGGAGTTGAATCACATGCAGTTTCTGGTATTGCAAGCAAGAGTTGTTTTCTGGTAAGAAGAGTCACTATTGCGCTGCCATTGCCATACACAGGGCAAATAGCACTGGCGTCTTTTCCCAGCAAGTACAGTGTATTGGATGGAAGAGGATCTACTGTTCTTGTCAGGTTCCTAAGTAGACTTGAACTAGATATAGCCGTGTGTGTAGGAAGCACAGTTTTTTGTTCTGAGCAAGCTCACTGTTCGGAACCCATAGGAAACACAGTAGAGTAGAAGAGTGCTCTTTTCTCAAAAGCAGAGTGCGTTTCTTGGAAGGCGAGCTAGCGTTTGTTTCCCAGTCCTAAATGGAGTTGAGTCACATGCAGTTTTTTGTCCTACGAGCAAGAGTTGTTTTCTGGTAAGACGAGTCACTATTGTGCTCCAATAGCCATACACAGTGCAAATAGCAGTCCCGTCTGTTCCCAGGAAGTACAGTGTATCGGACTGAAGAGAAGCTACTGTTCTTGTCAGTTTCCTAAGCAGAGTTGAACTAGATATGGCCCGAGTGTAGGAAGCACAGTTCTTTTGTACTCAGCAAGCTCACTGTTCTGGCCCTATAGGAAACACAGTAGAGTAGAAGAGTGCTCTTTCCTCAAAAGCAGAGTTTGTTTTTTGAAAGGCGAGCTAGCGTTTGTTTCGCAGTCCTAAATGGATTTGAATCACATGCAGTTTTCGTTCCTACGAGCAATACTTGTTTTCTGGTAAGGAAAGTCACTATTGTGCTCCCTTTGCCATACACAGTGCAAATAGCACTCGTGTCTGTTCCCAGCAAGTACAGTGTATTGGACTGAAGAGGAGCTACTGTTCTCGTCAGTTTCCTAAGCAGAGTTGAACTAGATATGGCCCGTGTGTGTAAGAAGCAAAGTTCTTTTGTTCTGAGCAAGCTCACTGTTCGAAACCCATAGGAAACACAGTAGAGTAGATGAGTGCTCTTTTCTCAAAAGCCGAGTGTGTTTCTTGTAAGGCAAGCTAGCGTTTTTTTCCCAGTCCTAAATGGAGTTGAATCACATGTAGTTTCTGGTCCAATGAGCAAGAGTTGTTTTCTGGTAAGAAGAGTCACTATTGCGCTCCCATTGCCATACACAGTGCAAATAGCACTGGCGTCTTCCCCAGCATGTACAGCGTATTGGACTGAGGAGGATCTACTGTTCTTGTCAGTTTCCTAAGCAGAGTTGAACTAGATATGGCCCGTGTGTGTAGGAAGCACAGTTCTTTTGTTCTCAGCAAGCTCATTGTTCGGACCCCATAGGATACACAGTAGAGTAGAAGAGTGCTCTTTTCTCAAAAGCAGAGTGTGTTTCTTGTAAGGCGAGCTAGCGTTTGTTTCCCAGTCCTAAATGGAGTTGAATCACATGCAGTTTCTGGTCATACGAGCAAGAGTTGTTTTCTGGTAAGAAGAGTCACTATTGTGCTCCCATTGTCACACACAGGGCAAATAGCACTGGCATCACTTCCCAATATGTATAGTCTATTGGACTGAAGAGGTTCTACTGTTCTTGTCAGTTTCCTAAGCAGAATTGAACAAGATATGGCCCGTGTGTGTAGGAAGCACAGTTCTTTTGTTCTGAGCAAGCTCACTTTTCGAACCCCATAGGAAACACAGTAGGGTAGAAGAGTGCATTTTTCTCAAAAGCAGAGTGTGTTTCTTGTAAGGCGAGCTAGCGTTTGTTTCCCAGTCCTAAATGGAGATGAAATACACATGCAGTTTCTGGTCCTACGAGCAAGAGTTGTTTTCTGGTAAGAAGAGTCACTATTGCGCTCTTTTTGCCATACACAGTGCAAACAGCCCTCGCGTCTGTTCCCAGCAAGTACAGTGTATTGGACTGAAGAGGAGCTACTGTTCTTGTCAGTTTCCTAAGCAGAGTTGAACTACATATGGCCCGTGTGTGTAGGAAGCACAGTTCTTTTGTTCTCAGCAAGCTCACTGTTCGTACCCCATAGAAAACACAGTAGAGTAGAAGAGTGCTCTTTTCTCAAAAGCAGAGTGTGTTTCTTGTAAGGCAAGCTAGCCTTTGTTTCACAGTCCTAAATGGAGTTGAATCACATGCAGTTTCCGTTCCTACGAGCAATAGTTGTTTTCTGGTAAGGAAAGTCACTATTGTGCTCCCTTTGCCATACACAGTGAAAATAGCACTCGCGTCTGTTCCCAGCAAGTACAGTGTATTGGACTGAAGAGGAGCTACTGTTCTTGTCAGTTTCCTAAGCAGAATTGAACTAGATATGGCCCGTGTGTGTAGGAAGCACAGTTCTTTTGTTCTGAGCAAGCTCACTGTTTGGACCCCATAGAAAACACAGTAGAGTAGAAGAGTTATCTTTTCTCAAAAGCAGAGTGTGTTTCTTGTAAGGCCAGCTAGCATTTGTTTCCCAGTCCGAAATGGAGTTGAATCACATGCAGTTTCTGGTCCTACAAGCAAGAGTTGTTTTCTTGTAAGAAGAGTCACTATTGTGTTCCCATTGCCGTATACAGTGCAAATAGCACTCGCGTCTGTTCCCAGTAAGTACAGTGTATTGGACTGAAGAGGAGCTACTGTTCTTGTCAGTTTCCTAAGCAGAGTTGAACTAGATATGGCCCGTGTGTGTAGGAAGCACAGTTCTTTTGTTCTCAGCAAGCTCACTGTTCCAACCCCATAGAAAACACAGTCGAGTAGAAGAGAGATCTTTTCTCAAAAGCAGAGTGTGTTTCTTGTAAGTCTAGCTAGCGTTTGTTTCCCAATCCTAAATGGAGTTGAATCACATCCAGTTTCTGGTCCTACGAGCAAGAGTAGTTTTCTGGTAAGAAGAGTCACTATTGTGCTCCCATTGTCATACACAGGGCAAATAGCACTGGCGTCTCTTCCCAGCATGTACAGTGTATTGGACTGAAGAGGAGCTACTGTTCTAGTCAGGTTCCTAAGCAGAGTTGAACTAAATATGGCCTGTGTGTGTAGGAAGCACAGTTCTTTTGTTCTCAGCAACCTCACTGTTCGGACCCCACAAAAAACACAGTAGAGCAGAAGAGTGCTCTTTTCTCAAAAGCAGAGTGTGTTTCTTGTAGGGCGAGCTAGCGTTTGTTTCCCAGTCCTAAATGGAGTTGAATCACATGCAGTTTCTGGTCCTACGAGCAAGAGTTGTTTTCTGGTAAGAAGAGTCACTATTGTGCTCCCATTGTCATACACAGTGCAAATAGCCCTTGCATCTGTTCCCAGCAAGTACAGTGTATTGGACTGAAGAGAAGCTACTGTTTTTGTCAGTTTCCTAAGCAGAGTTGAACTAGATATGACCTCTGTGTGTAGGAAGCACAATTCTTTTGTTCTGAGCAAGCTCACTGTTTGGAACCCATAGGAAACACAGTAGAGTAGATGTGTGCCTTATTCTCAAAAGCAGAGCGTGTTTCTTGTAAGGTGAGCTAGTGTTTGTTTCCCAGTCCTAAGTGGATTGAATCATATGCAGTTTCTGGTCCTACGAGCAAGAGTTGTTTTCTTGTAAGAAGAGTCACTATTGTGCTCCCATTGCCATACACAGTGCAAATAGCACTCGCGTCTGTTCCCAGCAAGTACAGTGTATTGGACTGAAGAGGAGCTACTGTTCTCGTCAGTTTCCTAAGCAGAGTTGAACTAGATATGGCCCGTGTGTGTAAGAAGCACAGTTCTTTTGTTCTGAGCAAGCTCACTGTTCGGACCCCATAGGAAACACAGTAGAGTAGATGAGTGCTCTTTCCTCAAAAGCCGAGTGTGTTTAGTGTAAGACGACCTAGCGTTTGCTTCCCAGTCCTAAATGGAGTTGAATCACATGCAGTTTCTGGTCCTACGAGCAAGAGTTGTTTTCTGGTAAGAAGAGTCACTATTGTGCTCCCATTGCCATACACAGTGCAAATAGCACTCGCGTCTGCTCTCAGCAAGTACAGTGTATTTGATTGAAGAAAAGCTACTGTTCTTGTCAGTTTCCTAAGCAGACTTGAACTAGATATGGCCCGTGTGTGTAGGAAGCACAGTAAATTTGTTCTGAGCAAGCTCACTGTTCGGACCCCATAGGAAAAACAGTAGAGTAGAAGAGTGCTCTTTTCTCAAAAGGAGAGTGTGTTTCTTGTAAGGCGAGCTAGCTTTTGTGTCCCAGTCGTAAATGAAGTTGAATCACATGCAGTTTCTGTTCCTACGAGTAGAGTTGTTTTTTGGTGAGAAAAGTCACTATTGCGCTCCCATTGCCATACACAGTGCAAATAGCACTTGCGTCTGTTCCAATCAAGTACAGTGTATTGGACTGAAGAGGAGCTACTGTTCTAGTCAGGTTCCTAAGCAGAGTTGAACTAGATATGGCCTGTGTGTGTAGGAAGCACAGTTCTTTTGTTCTCAGCAAGCTCACTTTTCGGACCCCATAAAAAACACAGTAGAGCAGAAGAGTGCTCTTTTCTCAAAAGCAGAGTGTGTTTCTTGTAGGGCGAGCTAGCGTTTGTTTCCCAGTTCTAAATGGAGTTGAATCACATGCAGTTTCTGGTCCTACGAGCAAGAGTTGTTTTCTGGTAAGAAGAGTCACTATTGTGCTCCCATTGCCATACACTGTGCAAATAGCACTCGCGTCTGTTCCCAGTATGTACAGTGTATTGGACTGAAGAGGAGCTACTGTTCTTGTCAGTTTCCTAAGCAGAATTGAACTAGATATGGCCCGAGTGTAGGAAGCACAGTTCTTTTGTTCTGAGCAAGCTCACTGTTCGAACCCCATAGGAAACACAGTAGAGTAGAAGAGTGCATTTTTCTCAAAAGCAGAGTGTGTTTCTTGTAAGGCCAGCTAGCGTTTGTTTCCCAGTACTAAATGGAGTTGAAATACACATGCAGTTTCTGGTCCTACGAGCAAGAGTTGTTTTCTGGTACGAAGAGTCACTATTGTGCTCCCTTTGCCATATACAGTGCAAATAGCCCTCGCGTCTGTTCCCAGCAAGTACAGTGTATTGGACTGAAGAGGATCTACTGTTCTTGTCAGTTTCCTAAGCAGAGTTGAACTAGATATGGCCCATGTGTGTAGGAAGCACAGTTCTTTTGTACTCAGCAAGCTCACTGTTCTGGCCCTATAGGAAACACAGTAGAGTAGAAGAGTGCTCTTTCCTCAAAAGCAGAGTGTGTTTTCTGTAAGGCGAGCTAGCGTTTGTTTCGCAGTCCTAAATGGATTTGAATCACATGCAGTTTCCGTTCCTACGAGCAATAGTTGTTTTCTGGTAAGGAAAGTCACTATTGTGCTCCCTTTGCCATACACTGTGCAAATAGCACTCGCGTCTGTTCCCAGCAAGTACAGTGTATTGGACTGAAGAGGAGCTACTGTTCTTGTCAGTTTCCTAAGCAGAATTGAACTAGATATGGCCTGTGTGTGTAGGGAGCACAGTTCTTTTGTTCTGAGCAAGCTCACTGTTTGGACCCCCTAGGATACACAGTAGAGTAGAAGAGTGCTCTTTTCTCAAAAGCAGAGTGTGTTTCTTGTAAGGCGAGCTAGCATTTGTTTCCCAGTCCTAAATGGAGTTGAATCACATGCAGTTTCTGGTCCTAAGAGCAAGAGTTGTTTTCTGGTAAGAAGAGTCACTATTGCGCTCCCATTGCCATACACAGTGCAAATAGCACTGGCGTCTGTACCCAGCATGTACAGCGTATTGGACTGAAGAGGATCTACTGTTCTTGTCAGTTTCCTAAGCAGAGTTGAACTAGATATGGCCCGTGTGTGTAGGAAGCACAGTTCTTTTGTTCTCAGCAAGCTCACTGTTCGGACCCTATAGGAAACACACTAGAGTAGAAGAGTGCTCTTTTCTCAAAAGCAGAGTGTGTTTCTTGTAAGGCGAGCTAGCGTTTGTTTCCCAGTCCTAAGTGGAGTTGAATCACAGGCAGTGTCTGGTCATACGAGCAAGAGTTGTTTTCTGGTAAGAAGAGGCACTATTGCGCTCCCATTGTCACACACAGGGCAAATAGCACTGGCGTCTCTTCCCGGCATGTACAGTCTATAGGACTGAAGAGGTTCTACTGTTCTTGTCAGTTTCCTAAGCAGAATTGAACAAGATATGGCCCGTGTGTGTAGGAAGCACAGTTCATTTGTTCTGAGCAAGCTCACTGTTCGAACCCCATAGGAAACACACTAGAGTAGAAGAGTACTCTTTTCTCAAAAGCAGAGTGTATTTCTTGTAAGGCAATCTAGCGTTTGTTTCCCAGTCCTAAATGGAGTTGAATCACATGCAGTTTCTGGTCATACGAGCAAGAGTTGTTTTCTGGTAAGAAGAGTCACTATTGTGCTACCATTGTCACACACAGGACAAATAGCACTGGCGTCTCTTCCCAGCATGTACAGTCTATTGGACTGAAGAGGTTCTAATGTTCTTGTCAGGTTCCTAAGCAGAATTGAACAAGATATGGCCCGTATGTGTAGGAAACACAGTTCTTTTGTTCTGAGCAAGCTCACATTTCGAACCCCATAGGAAACACAGTAGAGTAGAAGAGTGCATTTTTCTCAAAAGCAGAGTGTGTTTCTTGTAAGGCGAGCTAGCGTTTGTTTCCCAGTCCTAAATGGAGATGAAATACACATGCAGTTTCTGGTCCTATGAGCAAGAGTTGTTTTCTGGTAAGAAGAGTTACTATTGCGCTCTTTTTGCCATACACAGTGCAAATAGCCCTTGCGTCTGTTCCCAGCAAGTACAGTGTATTGGACTGAAGAGGAGCTACTGTTCTTGTCAGTTTCCTAAGCAGAGTTGAACTAGATATGGCCCGTGTGTGTAGGAAGCACAGTTCTTTTGTTCTCAGCATGCTCACTGTTCGGACCCCATAGAAAACACAGTAGAGTAGAAGAGTGCTCTTTTCTCAAAAGCAGAGTGTGTTTCTTGTAAGGCGAGCTAGCGTTTGTTTCCTAGTCCTAAATGGAGTTGAATCACATGCAGTTTCCGTTCCTACGAGCAAGAGTTTTTTTCTGGTAAGGAAAGTCACTATTGCGCTCCCATTGCCATACTCAGTGCAAATAGCACTCGTGTCTGTTCCCAGCAAGTACAGTGTATTGGACTGAAGAGGAGCTACTGTTCTTGTCAGTTTCCTAAGCAGAGTTGAACTAGATATGGCCCATGTGTGTAGGAAGCTCAGTTCTTTGTACTCAGCAAGCTCACTGTTCTGGCCCTATAGGAAACACAGTAGAGTAGAAGAGTGCTCTTTCCTCAAAAACAGAGTGTGTTTTTTGTAAGGCGAGCTAGCCTTTGTTTCGCAGTCCTAAATGGAGTTGAATCACATGCAGTTTCTGGTCCTATGAGCAAGAGTTTTTTTCTGGTAAGGAAAGTCACTATTGCGGGTCCATTGCCATACTCAGTGCAAATAGCACTCGCGTCTGTTCCCAGCAAGTACAGTGTATTGGACTAAAGAGGAGCTACTGTTCTTGTCAGTTTCCTAAGCAGAATTGAAATAGATATGGCCCGAGTGTAGGAAGCACAGTTCTTTTGTTCTGAGCAAGCTCACTGTTCGAACCCCATAGGAAACACAGTAGAGTAGAAGAGTGCATTTTTCTCAAAAGCAGAGTGTGTTTCTTGTAAGGCCAGCTAGCGTTTGTTTCCCAGTACTAAATGGAGTTGAAATACACATGCAGTTTCTGGTCCTACGAGCAAGAGTTGTTTTCTGGTAAGAAGAGTCACTATTGTGCTCCCTTTGCCATATACAGTGCAAATAGCCCTCGCGTCTGTTCCCAGTAAGTACAGTGTATTGGACTGAAGAGGATCTACTGTTCTTGTCAGTTTCCTAAGCAGAGTTGAACTAGATATGGCCCATGTGTGTAGGAAGCACAGTTCTTTTGTACTCAGCAAGCTCACTGTTCTGGCCCTACAGGAAACACAGTAGAGTAGAAGAGTGCTCTTTCCTCAAAAGCAGAGTGTGTTTTCTGTAAGGCGAGCTAGCGTTTGTTTCGCAGTCCTAAATGGATTTGAATCACATGCAGTTTCCGTTCCTACGAGCAATAGTTGTTTTCTGGTAAGGAAAGTCACTATTGTGCTCCCTTTGCCATACACTGTGCAAATAGCACTCGCGTCTGTTCCCAGCAAGTACAATGTATTGGACTGAAGAGGAGCTACTGTTCTTGTCAGTTTCCTAAGCAGAATTGAACTAGATATGGCCTGTGTGTGTAGGGAGCACAGTTCTTTTGTTCTGAGCAAGCTCACTCTTTGGACCCCCTAGGATACACAGTAGAGTAGAAGAGTGCTCTTTTCTCAAAAGCAGAGTGTGTTTCTTGTAAGGCGAGCTAGCATTTGTTTCCCAGTCCTAAATGGAGTTGAATCACATGCAGTTTCTGGTGCTACGAGCAAGAGTTGTTTTCTGGTAAGAAGAGTCACTATTGCGCTCCCATTGCCATACACAGTGCAAATAGCACTGGCGTCTGTACCCAGCATGTACAGCGTATTGGACTGAAGAGGATCTACTGTTCTTGTCAGTTTCCTAAGCAGAGTTGAACTAGATATGGCCCGTGTGTGTAGGAAGCACAGTTCTTTTGTTCTCAGCAAGCTCACTGTTCGGACCCCATAGGAAACACACTAGAGTAGAAGAGTGCTCTTTTCTCAAAAGCAGAGTGTGTTTCTTGTAAGGCGAGCTAGCGTTTTTTTCCCAGTCCTAAATGGAGTTGAATCACAGGCAGTGTCTGGTCATACGAGCAAGAGTTGTTTTCTGGTAAGAAGAGTCACTATTGCGCTCCCATTGTCACACACAGGGCAAATAGCACTGGCGTCTCTTCCCAGCATGTACAGTCTATAGGACTGAAGAGGTTCTACTGTTCTTGTCAGTTTTCTAAGCAGAATTGAACAAGATATGGCCCGTGTGTGTAGGAAGCACAGTTCTTTTGTTCTGAGCAAGCTCACATTTCGAACCCCATAGGAAACACAGTAGAGTAGAAGAGTGCATTTTTCTCAAAAGCAGAGTGTGTTTCTTGTAAGGCGAGCTAGCGTTTGTTTCCCAGTCCTAAATGGAGATGAAATACACATGCAGTTTCTGGTCCTACGAGCAAGAGTTGTTTTCTAGTAAGAAGAGTCACTATTGTGCTCCCATTGTCATACACAGTACAAATAGCCCTTGCGTCTGTTCCCAGCACGTACAGCGTATTGGACTGAAGAGGATCTACTGTTATCGTCAGTTTCCTAAGCAGAGTTGAACTAGATATGGCCCATGTGTGTAAGAAGCACAGTTCTTTTGTTCTGAGCAAGCTCACTGTTTGGATCCCATAGGAAACACAGAAGAGTAGAAGAGTGCTCTTTTCTCAAAAGCAGAGTGTGTTTCTTGTAAGTCTAGCTAGCGTTTGTTTCCCAATCCTAAATGGAGTTGAATCACATCCAGTTTCTGGTCCTACGAGCAAGAGTAGTTTTCTGGTAAGAAGAGTCACTATTGTGCTCCCATTGCCATACACTGTGCAAATAGCACTCGCGTCTGTTCCCAGTATGTACAGTGTATTGGACTGAAGAGGAGCTACTGTTCTTGTCAGTTTCCTAAGCAGAATTGAACTAGATATGGCCCGAGTGTAGGAAGCACAGTTCTTTTGTTCTGAGCAAGCTCACTGTTCGAACCCCATAGGAAACACAGTAGAGTAGAAGAGTGCATTTTTCTCAAAAGCAGAGTGTGTTTCTTGTAAGGCCAGCTAGCGTTTGTTTCCCAGTACTAAATGGAGTTGAAATACACATGCAGTTTCTGGTCCTACGAGCAAGAGTTGTTTTCTGGTAAGAAGAGTCACTATTGTGCTCCCTTTGCCATATACAGTGCAAATAGCCCTCGCGTCTGTTCCCAGCAAGTACAGTGTATTGGACTGAAGAGGATCTACTGTTCTTGTCAGTTTCCTAAGCAGAGTTGAACTAGATATGGCCCATGTGTGTAGGAAGCACAGTTCTTTTGTACTCAGCAAGCTCACTGTTCTGGCCCTATAGGAAACACAGTAGAGTAGAAGAGTGCTCTTTCCTCAAAAGCAGAGTGTGTTTTCTGTAAGGCGAGCTAGCGTTTGTTTCGCAGTCCTAAATGGATTTGAATCACATGCAGTTTCCGTTCCTACGAGCAATAGTTGTTTTCTGGTAAGGAAAGTCACTATTGTGCTCCCTTTGCCATACACTGTGCAAATAGCACTCGCGTCTGTTCCCAGCAAGTACAGTGTATTGGACTGAAGAGGAGCTACTGTTCTTGTCAGTTTCCTAAGCAGAATTGAACTAGATATGGCCTGTGTGTGTAGGGAGCACAGTTCTTTTGTTCTGAGCAAGCTCACTGTTTGGACCCCCTAGGATACACAGTAGAGTAGAAGAGTGCTCTTTTCTCAAAAGCAGAGTGTGTTTCTTGTAAGGCGAGCTAGCATTTGTTTCCCAGTCCTAAATGGAGTTGAATCACATGCAGTTTCTGGTCCTAAGAGCAAGAGTTGTTTTCTGGTAAGAAGAGTCACTATTGCGCTCCCATTGCCATACACAGTGCAAATAGCACTGGCGTCTGTACCCAGCATGTACAGCGTATTGGACTGAAGAGGATCTACTGTTCTTGTCAGTTTCCTAAGCAGAGTTGAACTAGATATGGCCCGTGTGTGTAGGAAGCACAGTTCTTTTGTTCTCAGCAAGCTCACTGTTCGGACCCTATAGGAAACACACTAGAGTAGAAGAGTGCTCTTTTCTCAAAAGCAGAGTGTGTTTCTTGTAAGGCGAGCTAGCGTTTGTTTCCCAGTCCTAAGTGGAGTTGAATCACAGGCAGTGTCTGGTCATACGAGCAAGAGTTGTTTTCTGGTAAGAAGAGGCACTATTGCGCTCCCATTGTCACACACAGGGCAAATAGCACTGGCGTTTCTTCCCGGCATGTACAGTCTATAGGACTGAAGAGGTTCTACTGTTCTTGTCAGTTTCCTAAGCAGAATTGAAGAAGATATGACCCGTGTGTGTAGGAAGCACAGTTCTTTTGTTCTGAGCAAGCTCACATTTCGAACCCCATAGGAAACACAGTAGAGTAGAAGAGTGCATTTTTCTCAAAAGCAGAGTGTGTTTCTTGTAAGGCAAGCTAGCGTTTGTTTCCCAGTCCTAAATGGAGATGATATACACATGCAGTTTCTGGTCCTACGAGCAAGAGTTGTTTTCTAGTAAGAAGAGTCACTATTGTGCTCCCATTGTCATACACAGTGCAAATAGCCCTTGCATCTGTTCCCAGCATGTACAGCGTATTGGACTGAAGAGGATCTACTGTTATCATCAGTTTCCTAAGCAGAGTTGAACTAGATATGGCCCGTGTGTGTAAGAAGCACAGTTCTTTTGTTCTGAGCAAGCTCACTGTTTGGATCCCATAGGAAACCCAGAAGAGTAGAAGAGTGCTCTTTTCTCAAAAGCAGAGTGTGTTTCTTGTAAGGCGAGCTAGCGTTTGTTTCCCAATCCTAAATGGAGTTGAATCACATACAGTTTCTGGTCCTACAAGAAAGAGTTGTTCTCTGGTAAGAAGAGTCACTATTGCGCTCCCATTGCCATACACAGTGCAAATAGCACTGGCGTCTGTACCCAGCATGTACAGCGTATTGGACTGAAGAGGATCTACTGTTCTTGTCAGTTTCCTAAGCAGAGTTGAACTAGATATGGCCCGTGTGTGTAGGAAGCACAGTTCTTTTGTTCTCAGCAAGCTCACTGTTCGGACCCCATAGGAAACACAGTAGAGTAGAAGAGTGCTCTTTTCTCAAAAGCAGAGTGTGTTTCTTGTAAGGCGAGCTAGCGTTTGTTTTTCAGTCCTAAATGGAGTTGAATCACAGGCAGTGTCTGGTCATACGAGCAAGAGTTGTTTTCTGGTAAGAAGAGTCACTATTGCGCGCCCATTGTCACACACAGGGCAAATAGCACTGGCGTCCTTTCCCAGCATGTACAGTCTATAGGACTGAAGAGGTTCTACTGTTCTTGTCAGTTTCCTAAGCAGAATTGAACAAGATATGGCCCGTGTGTGTAGGAAGCACAGTTCTTTTGTTCTGAGCAAGCTCACATTTCGAACCCCATAGGAAACACAGTAGAGTAGAAGAGTGCATTTTTCTCAAAAGCAGAGTGTGTTTCTTGTAAGGCGAGCTAGCGTTTGTTTCCCAGTCCTAAATGGAGATGAAATACACATGCAGTTTCTGGTCCTATGAGCAAGAGTTGTTTTCTAGTAAGAAGAGTCACTATTGTGCTCCCATTGTCATACACAGTGCAAATAGCCCTTTCGTCTGTTCCCAGCATGTACAGCGTATTGGAATGAAGAGGATCTACTGTTCTAGTCAGGTTCCTAAGCAGAGTTGAACTAGATATGGCCTGTGTGTGTAAGAAGCACAGTTCTTTTGTTCTGAGCAAGCTCACTGTTTGGATCCCATAGGAAACACAGAAGAGTAGAAGAGTGCTCTTTTCTCAAAAGCAGAGTGTGTTTCTTGTAAGTCTAGCTAGCGTTTGTTTCCCAATCCTAAATGGAGTTGAATCACATCCAGTTTCTGGTCCTACGAGCAAGAGTAGTTTTCTGGTAAGAAGAGTCACTATTGCGCTCCCATTGTCATACACAGGGCAAATAGCACTGGCGTCTCTTCCCAGCATGTACAGTGTATTGGACAGAAGAGGAGCTACTGTTCTAGTCAGGTTCCTAAGCAGAGTTGAACTAGATATGGCCTGTGTGTGTAGGAAGCACAGTTCTTTTGTTCTCAGCAAGCTCACTGTTCGGACCCCATAAAAAACACAGTAGAGCAGAAGAGTGCTCTTTTCTCAAAAGCAGAGTGTGTTTCTTGTAAGGCAAGATAGCGTTTGCTTCCCAGACCTAAATGAAGTTGAATCACATGCAGTTTCTGGTCCTACAAGCAAGAATTGTTTTCTTGTAAGAAGAGTCACTATTGTGCTCCGTTTGCCATACACAGTGCAAATAGCACTTGTGTCTGTTCCCAGCAAGTACAGTGTATTGGACTGAAGAGTAGCTACTGTTCTTGTCAGTTTCCTAAGCAGACTTGAACTAGATATGGCCCGTGTGTGTAGGAAGCACAGTTCATTTGTTCTGAGCAAGCTCACTGTTCGGACCCCATAGGAAACACAGTAGAGTAGAAGAGTGCATTTTTCTCAAAAGCAGAGTGTGTTTCTTGTAAGGCCAGCTAGCGTTTGTTTCCCAGACCTAAATGGAGTTGAAATACACATGCAGTTTCTGGTCCTACGAGCAAGAGTTGTTTTCTGGTAAGAAGAGTCACTATTGTGCTCCCTTTGCCCTACACAGTGCAAATAGCCCTCGCGTCTGTTCCCAGCAAGTACAGTGTATTGGAGTGAAGAGGAGCTAATGTTCTTGTCAGTTTCCTAAGCAGAGTTGAACTAGATATGGCCCATGTGTGTAGGAAGCACAGTTCTTTTGTACTCAGCAAGCTCACTGTTCTGGCCCTATAGGAAACACAGTAGAGTAGAAGAGTGCTCTTTCCTCAAAAGCAGAGTTTGTTTTTCGTAAGGCGAGCTAGCGTTTGTTTCGCAGTCCTAAATGGATTTGAATCACATGCAGTTTTCGTTCCTACGAGCACTAGTTGTTTTCTGGTTAGGAAAGTCACTATTGTGCTCCCTTTGCCATACACAGTGCAAATAGCACTCGCGTCTGTTCCCAGCAAGTACAGTGTATTGGACTGAAGAGGAGCTACTGTTCTTGTCAGTTTCCTAAGCAGAATTGAACTAGATATGGCCTGTGTGTGTAGGGAGCACAGTTCTTTTGTTCTGAGCAAGCTCACTGTTTGGACCCCATAGAAAACACAGTAGAGTAGAAGAGTGCTCTTTTCTCAAAAGCAGAGTGTGTTTCTTGTAAGGTGAGCTAGCATTAGTTTCCCAGTCCTAAATGGAGTTGAATCACATGCAGTGTCTGGTCATACGAGCAAGAGTTGTTTTCTGGTAAGAAGAGTCACTATTGCGCTCCCATTGTCACACACAAGGCAAATAGCACTGGCGTCTCTTCCCAGCATGTACAGTCTATTGGACTGAAGAGGTTCTACTGTTCTTGTCAGTTTCCTAAGCAGAATTGAACAAGATATGGCCCATGTGTGTAGGAAGCACAGTTCTTTGTTCTGAGCAAGCTCACATTTCGAACCCCATAGGAAACACAGTAGAGTAGAAGAGTGCATTTTTCTCAAAAGCAGAGTGTGTTTCTTGTAAGGCGAGCTAGCGTTTGTTTCCCTGTCCTAAATGGAGATGAAATACACATGCAGTTTCTGGTCCTACGAGCAAGAGTTGTTTTCTGGTAAGAAGAGTCACTATTGTGCTCCCATTTTCATACACAGTGCAAATAGCCCTTGCGTCTGTTCCCAGCAAGTACAGTGTATTGGACTGAAGAGGAGCTACTCTTTTTGTCAGTTTCCTAAGCAGAGTTGAACTAGATATGACCTGTGTGTGTAGGAAGCACAATTCTTTTGTTCTGAGCAAGCTCACTGTTTGGACCCCATAGGAAACACAGTAGAGTAGATGTGTGCCTTATTCTCAAAAGCAGAGCGTGTTTCTTGTAAGGCGAGATAGCGTTTGTTTCCCAATCCTAAGTGGATTGAATCAAATGCAGTTTCTGGTCCTAAGAGCAAGAGTTGTTTTCTTGTAAGAAGAGTCACTTTTGTGCTCCCATGGCCGTACACAGTGCAAATAGCACTGGCGTCTGTACCCAGCATGTACAGCGTATTGGACTGAAGAGGATCTACTGTTCTTGTTAGTTTCCTAAGCAGAGTTGAACTAGATATGGCCCGTGTGTGTAGGAAGCACAGTTCTTTTGTTCTCAGCAAGCTCACTGTTTGAACCCCATAGGAAACACAGTAGAGTAGAAGAGTGCTCTTTTCTCAAAAGCAGAGTGTGTTTCTTGTAAGGCGAGGTAGCGTTTGTTTACCAGTCCTAAATGGAGTTGAATCACATGCAGTGTCTGGTCATAGGAGCAAGAGTTGTTTTCTGGTAAGAAGAGTCACTCTTGTGCTCCCATTGTCACACACAGGGCAAATAGCACTGGCGTCTCTTCCCAGCATGTACAGTCTATTGGACTGAAGAGGTTCTACTGTTCTTGTCAGTTTCCTAAGCAGAATTGAACAAGATATGGCCCGTGTGTGTAGGAAGCACAGTTCTTTTGTTCTGAGCAAGCTCACATTTCGAACCCCATAGGAAACACAGTAGAGTAGAAGAGTGCATTTTTCTCAAAAGCAGAGTGTGTTTCTTGTAAGGCGAGCTAGCGTTTGTTTCCCAGTCCTAAATGGAGATGAAATGCACATGCAGTTTCTGGTCCTATGAGCAAGAGTTGTTTTCTGGTAAGAAGAGTCACTATTGTGCTCCCATTGTCATACACAGTGCAAATAGCCCTTGCGTCTGTTCCCAGCAAGTACAGTGTATTGGACTGAAGAGGAGCTACTGTTTTTGTCAGTTTCCTAAGCAGAGTTGAACTAGATATGACCTGTGTGTGTAGGAAGCACAATTCTTTTGTTCTGAGCAAGCTCACTGTTTGGACCCCATAGGAAACACAGTAGAGTAGATGTGTGCCTCATTCTCAAAAGCAGAGCGTGTTTCTTGTAAGGCGAGCTAGCGTTTGTTTCCCAATCCTAAGTGGATTGAATCCAATGCAGTTTCTGGTCCTACGAGCAAGAATTGTTTTCTTGTAAGAAGAGTCACTATTGCGCTCCCATTGCCATACACAGTGCAAATAGCACTCGCGTCTGCTCTCAGCAAGTACAGTGTATTTGATTGAAGAGGAGCTACTGTTCTTGTCAGTTTCCTAAGCAGACTTGAACTAGATATGGCCCGTGTGTGTAGGAAGCACAGTTCATTTGTTCTGAGAAAGCTCACTGTTCGAACCCCTTCGGAAACACAGTAGAGTAGAAGAGTACTCTTTTCTCAAAAGCAGAGTGTGTTTCTTGTAAGGCGATCTAGCGTTTGTTTCCCAGTCCTAAATGGAGTTGAATCACATGCAGTTTCTGGTCATACGAGCAAGAGTTGTTTTCTGGTAAGAAGAGTCACTATTGTGCTCCCATTGTCACACACAGGGCAAATAGCACTGGCGTCTCTTCCCAGGATGTACAGTCTATTGGACTGAAGAGGTTCTACTGTTCTTGTCAGATTCCTAAGCAGAATTGAACAAGATATGGCCCGTTTGTGTAGGAAGCACAGTTCTTTTGTTCTGAGCAAGCTCACATTTCGAACCCCATAGGAAACACAGTAGAGTAGAAGAGTGCATTTTTCTCAAAAGCAGAGTGTGTTTCTTGTAAGGCGAGCTAGCGTTTGTTTCCCAGTCCTAAATGGAGATGAAATACACATGCAGTTTCTGGTCCTACGAGCAAGAGTTGTTTTCTGGTAAGAAGAGTTACTATTGCGCTCTTTTTGCCATACACAGTGCAAATAGCCCTCGCGTCTGTTCCCAGCAAGTACAGTGTATTGGACTGAAGAGGAGCTACTGTTCTTGTCAGTTTCCTAAGCAGAGTTGAACTAGATATGGCCCGTGTGTGTAGGAAGCACAGTTCTTTTGTTCTCAGCAAGCTCACTGTTCGGACCCCATAGAAAACACAGTAGAGTAGAAGAGTGCTCTTTTCTAAAAAGCAGAGTGTGTTTCTTTAAGGCGAGCTAGCCTTTGTTTCGCAGTCCTAAATGGAGTTGAATCACATGCAGTTTCCGTTCCTACGAGCAAGAGTTTTTTTCTGGTAAGGAAAGTCACTATTGCGCTCCCATTGCCATACTCAGTGCAAATAGCACTCGCGTCTGTTCCCAGCAAGTACAGTGTATTGGACTGAAGAGGAGCTACTGTTCTTGTCAGTTTCCTAAGCAGAGTTGAACTAGATATGGCCCGTGTGTAGGAAGCACAGTTCTTTTGTTCTGAGCAAGCTCACTGTTCGGACCCCATAGGAAATACAGTAGAGTAGAAGAGTGTTCTTTCCTCAAAAGCAGAGTGTGTTTTTTGAAAGGCGAGCTAGCGTTTGTTTCGCAGTCCTAAATGGATTTGAATCACATGCAGTTTCCGTTCCTATGAGCAATAGTTGTTTTCTGGTAAGGAAAGTCACTATTGTGCTCCCTTTGCCATACACAGTGCAAATAGCACTCGCGTCTGTTCCCAGCAAGTACAGTGTATTGGACTGAAGAGGAGCTACTGTTCTTGTCAGTTTCCTAAGCAGAGTTGAACTAGATATGGCCCGTGTGTGTAGGAAGCACAGTTCTTTTGTTCTCAGCAAGCTCACTGTTCGGACCCCATAGAAAACACAGAAGAGTAGAAGAGTGCTCTTTTCTCAAAAGCAGAGTGTGTTTCTTGTAAGGCGAGCTAGCCTTTGTTTCGCAGTCCTAAATGGAGTTGAATCACATGCAGTTTCCGTTCCTACGAGCAAGAGTTGTTTTCTGGTAAGGAAAGTCACTATTGCTCTCCCATTGCCATACTCAGTGCAAATAGCACTCGCGTCTGTTCCCAGCAAGTACAGTGTATTGGACTGAAGAGGAGCTACTGTTCTTGTCAGTTTCCTAAGCAGAATTGAACAAGATATGGCCCGTGTGTGTAGGAAGCACAGTTCTTTTGTTCTGAACAAGCTCACTGTTCGGACCCCATAGGAAACACAGTAGAGTAGAAGAGTGTTCTTTCCTCAAAAGCAGAGTGTGTTTTTTGTAAGGCGAGCTAGCGTTTGTTTCGCAGTCCTAAATGGATTTGAATCACATGCAGTTTCCGTTCCTACGAGCAATAGTTGTTTTCTGGTAAGGAAAGTCACTATTGTGCTCCCTTTGCCATACACAGTGCAAATAGCACTCGCGTCTGTTCCCAGCATGTACAGCATATTGGACTGAAGAGGATCTACTGTTCTTGTCAGTTTCCTAAGCATAGTTGAACGAGATATGGCCATGTGTGTAGGAAGCACAGTTCTTTTGTTCTCAGCAAGCTCACTGTTCGGACCCCATAGGAAACACAGTAGAGTAGAAGAGTGCTCTTTTCTCAAAAGCAGAGTGTGTTTCTTGTAAGGCGAGCTAGCGTTTGTTTCCCAGTCCTAAATGGAGTTGAATCACATGCAGTGTCTGGTCATACGAGCAAGAGTTGTTTTCTGGTAAGAAGAGTCACTATTGCGCTCCCATTGTCACACACAGGGCAAATAGCACTGGCGTCTCTTGCCAGCATGTACAGTCTATTGGACTGAAGAGGTTCTACTGTTCTTGTCAGTTTCCTAAGCAGAATTGAACAAGATATGGCCCGTGTGTTTAGGAAGCACAAATCTTTTGTTCTGAGCAAGCTCACTTTTTGGACCCCATAGGAAACACAGTAGAGTAGATGTATGCCTTATTCTCAAAAGCAGAGCGTGTTTCTTGTTAGGCGAGCTAGCGTTTGTTTCCCAATCCTAAGTGGATTGAATCAAATGCAGTTTCGGGTCCTACGAGCAAGAGTTGTTTTCTTGTAAGAAGAGTCACTATTGTGCTCCCATTCCGGTACACAGTGCAAATAGCACTCGCGTCTGTTCCCAGTAAGTACAGTGTATTGGACTGAAGAGGAGCTACTGTTCTCGTCAGTTTCCTAAGCAGAGTTGAACTAGATATGGCCCGTGTGTGTAAGAAGCACAGTTCTTTTGTTCTGAGCAAGCTCACTGTTTGGATCCCATAGGAAACACAGAAGAGTAGAAGAGTGCTCTTTTCTCAAAAGCAGAGTGTGTTTCTTGTAAGGCAAGCTAGCATTTGTTTCCCAGTCCTAAATGGAGTTGAATCACATCCAGTTTCTGGTCCTACGAGCAAGAGTAGTTTTCTGGTAAGAAGAGTCAATATTGCGCTCCCATTGTCATACACAGGGCAAATAGCACTGGCGTCTCTTCCCAGCATGTACAGTGTATTGGACTGAAGAGGAGCTACTGTTCTTGTCAGTTTCCTAAGCAGAGTTGAACTAGATATGGCCTGTGTGTGTAGGAAGCACAGTTCTTTTGTTCTCAGCAAGCTCTCTGTTCGGACCCCATAAAAAACACAGTAGAGCAGAAGAGTGCTCTTTTCTCAAAAGCAGAGTGTGTTTTTTGTAGGGCGAGCTAGCGTTTGTTTCGCAGTCCTAAATGGAGTTGAATCACATGCAGTTCCTGGTGCTACAAGCAAGAGTTGTTTTCTGGTAAGAAGAGTCACTATTGTGCTCCCATTGTCATACACAGTGCAAATAGCCCTTGCATCTGTTCCCAGCAAGTACAGTGTATTGGACTGAAGAGGAGCTACTGTTCTTGTCAGTTTCCTAAGCAGAGTTGAACTAGATATGACCTATGTGTGTAGGAAGCACAATTCTTTTGTTCTGAGCAAGCTCACTGTTTGGACCCCATAGGAAACACAGTAGAGTAGATGAGTGCTCTTTTCTCAAAAGCCGAGTGTGTTTAGTGTAAGACGACCTAGCGTTTGCTTCCCAGTCCTAAATGGAGTTGAATCACCTGCAGTTTCTGGTCCTACGAGCAAGAGTTGTTTTCTGGTAAGAAGAGTCACTATTGTGCTCCCAAAGCCATACACAGTGCAAATAGCACTCGCGTCTGCTCTCAGCAAGTACAGTGTATTTGATTGAAGAGGAGCTACTGTTCTTGTCAGTTTCCTAAGCAGACTTGAACTAGATATGGCCCGTGTGCGTAGGAAGCACAGTTCATTTGTTCTGAGCAAGCTCACTGTTCGGACCCCATAGGAAACACAGTAGAGTAGAAGAGTACTCTTTTCTCAAAAGCAGAGTGTGTTTCTTGTAAGGCGAGCTAGCTTTTGTTTCCCAGTCGTAAATGAAGTTGAATCACATGCAGTTTCTGTTCCTATGAGTAGAGTTGTTTTTTGGTGAGAAGAGTCACTATTGCGCTCCCATTGCCATACACAGTGCAAATAGCACTTGCGTCTGTTCCAATCAAGTACAGTGTATTGGACTGAAGAGGAGATACTGTTCTTGTCAGTTTCCTGAGCAGAGTTGAACTAGATATGGCCCGTGTGTATAGGAAGCACAGTTCTTTTGTTCTGAGCAAACTAACTTTCTGGCCCTATAGGAAACACAGTAGAGTAGATGAGTGCTCTTATCTCAAAAGCAGAGTGTGTTTCTTGTAAGGTGAGATAGCGTTTGTTTCCCAGTCCTAAATGGCGTTGAATCACGTGCAGTTTCTGGACGTACAAGCAAGAGTTGTTTTCTGGTAAGGAAAGTCACAATTGCGCTCCCATTGTCATACACAGGGCAAATAGCACTGGCGTCTGTTCCCAGCATGTACAGTGTATTGGACTTAAGAGGATCTACTGTTCTTGTCAGTTTCCTAACCACAATTGAACTAGATACGGCCATGTGTGTATTTTGTTCTGAGTAAGCTCACTGTTCTGGCCCTATAGAAAACACAGTAGAGTAGAAGAGTGCTCTTTTCTCAAAAACAGAGTGTGTTTCTTGTAAGGCAAGATAGCGTTTGCTTCCCAGACCTAAATGGAGTTGAATCACATGCAGTTTCTGGTCCTACAAGCAAGAATTGTTTTCTTGTAAGAAGAATCACTATTGTGCTCCCATTGCCGTACACAGTGCAAATAGCACTCGCGTCTGTTCCCAGCAAGTACAGTGTATTGGACTGAAGAGGAGCTACTGTTCTTGTCAGTTTCCTAAGCAGACTTGAACTAGATATGACCTGTGTGTGTAGGAAGCACAGTTCATTTGTTCTGAGCAAGCTCACTGTTCCGACCCCATAGGAAACACAGTAGAGTAGAAGAGTGCATTTTTCTCAAAAGAAGAGTGTGTTTCTTGTAAGGTGAGCTAGAGTTTGTTTCCCAGTCCTAAATGGAGATGAAATACACATGCAGCTTCTGGTCCTACGAGCAAGAGTTGTTTTCTGGTAAGAAGAGTCACTATTGCGCTCCCTTTTCCATACACAGTGCAAATAGCCCTCGCGTCTGGTCCCAGCATGTACAGTGTATTGGACTGAAGAGGACCTACTGTTCTTGTCAGTTTCCTAAGCAGAGTTTAACTAGATATGGCCCGTGTGTGTAGGAAGCACAGTTCTTTTGTTCTGAGCAAGCTCACTGTTTGGACCCCATAGGAAACACAGTAGAGTAGAAGAGTGCTCTTTTCTCAAAAGCCGAGTGTGTTTAGTGTAAGGCGACCTAGCGTTTGCTTCCCAGTCCTAAATGGAGTTGAATCACATGAAGTTTCTGGTCCTAAGAGCAAGAGTTGTTTTCTGGTAAGAAGAGTCACTATTGTGCTCCCATTGCCATACACAGTGCAAATAGCACTCGCGTCTGCTCTCAGCATGTACAGTGTATTTGATTGAAGAGGAGCTACTGTTCTTGTCAGTTTCCTAAGCAGACTTGAACTAGATATGGCCCGTGTATGTAGGAAGCACAGTTCTTTTGTTCTGAGCAAGCTCACTGTTCCAACCCAATAGGAAACACAGTAGAGAGAAGAGTGCTCTTTTCTCAAAAGCAGAGTGTGTTTCTTGTAAGGCAAGCTACCGTTTGTTTCCCAGTCCTAAACGGAGTTGAAATACAGATGCAGTTTCTGGTCCTACGAGCAAGAGTTGTTTTCTGGTTAGAGTGTCACTATTGTGCTCCCTTTGCCATACACAATGCAAATAGCCCTCGCGTCTGTTCCCAGCAAGTACAGCGTATTGGAATGAAGAGGATCTACTGTTCTTGTCAGTTTCGTAAGCAGAGTTGAACTAGATATGGCCCGTGTGTGTAGGAAGCACAGTTCTTTTGTTCTCAGCAAGCTCACTGTTCGGAACCCATAGAAAACACAGTAGAGTAGAAGAGTGCTCTTTTCTCAAAAGCAGAGTGTGTTTCTTGTAAGGCGAGCTATCGTTTGTTTCCCAGATCTAAATGGAGTTGAATCACATGCAGTTTCTGATTCTACGAACAAGAGTAGTTTTCTGGTAAGAAGAGTCACTATTGCGCTCCCATTGTCATACACAGGGCAAATAGCACTGGCGTCTGTTCCCAGCATGTACAATGTATTGGACTGAAGAGGATCTACTGTTCTAGTCAGGTTCCTAAGCAGAGTTGAACTAGATATGGCCCGTGTGTGTAGGAAGCACAGTTCTTTTTTGTTCTCAGCAAGCTCACTGTTCGGACCCATAAAAAACACAGTAGAGTAGAATAGTGCTCTTTCTCAAAAGCAGAGTGTGTTTCTTGTAAGGCGAGCTAGCGTTTGTTTCCCAGTCCTAAATGGAGTTGAATCACATGCAGTTTCTGGTCCTACGAGCAAGAGTTGTTTTCTGGTAAGAAGAGTCACTATTGTGCTCCCATTGTCATACACAGTGCAAATAGCCCTCACGTCTGTTCCCAGCAAGTACAGTGTATTGGACTGAAGAGGAGCTACTGTTTTTGTCAGTTTCCTAAGCAGAGTTGAACTAGATATGACCTGTGTGTGTAGGAAGCACAGTTCTTTTGTTCTGAGCAAGCTCACTGTTTGGACCCCATAAGAAACACAGTAGAGTTGATGTGTGCCCTATTCTCAAGAGCTGAGCGTGTTCCTTGTAAGGTGAGCTAGCGTTTGTTTCCCAGTCCTAAGTGGATTGAATGAAATGCAGTTTCTGGTCCTACGAGCAAGAGTTGTTTTCTTGTAAGAAGAGTCACTATTGTGCTCCCATTGTCGTACACAGTGCAAACAGCACTCGTGTCTGTTCCCAGTAAGTACAGTGTATTGGACTGAAGAGGAGCTACTGTTCTCGTCAGTTTCCTAAGCAGAGTTGAACTAGATATGGCCCGTGTGTGTAAGAAGCACAGTTCTTTTGTTCTGAGCAAGCTCACTGTTGGACCCCATAGGACACACAGTAGAGTAGATGAGGGCTCTTTTCTCAAAAGCCGAGTGTGTTTAGTTTAAGGCGACCCAGCGTTTGCTTCCCAGTACTAAATGGAGTTGAATCACATGCAGTTTCTGGTCCTAAGAGCAAGAGTTGTTTTCTGGTAAGAAGAGTCACTATTGCGCTCCCATTGCCATACACAGTGCAAATAGCATTCGCGTCTGCTCTCAGCAATTACAGTGTATTTGATTGAAGAGGAGCTACTGTTCTTGTCAGTTTCCTGAGCAGAGTTGAACTAGATATGGCCCGTGTGTGTAGGAAGCACAGTTCTTTTTGTTCTGAGCAAGCTCACTGTTCGGACCCCATAGAAAACACAGTAGAGTAGAAGAGTGCTCTTTTCTCAAAAGCAGAGTGTGTTTCTTGTAAGGCAACCTAGAGTTTGTTTCCCAGTCCTAAATGGAGTTGAGTCACATGCAGTTTCTGGTCATAGGAGCAAGAGTTGTTTTCTGGTAAGAAGAGTCACTATTGTGCTCCCATTGTCACACACAGGGCAAATAGCACTGGCGCCTCTTCCCTGCATGTACAGTCTATTGGACTGAAGAGGTTCTACTGTTCTTGTCAGTTTTCTAAGCAGAGTTGAACTAGATATGGCCCGAGTGTGTAGGAAGCACAGTTCTTTTGTTCTGAGCAAGCTCACATTTCGAACCCCATAGGAAACACAGTAGAGTAGAAGAGTGTATTTTTCTCAAAAGCAGAGTGTGGTTCTTGTAAGGCGAGCTAGCGTTTGTTTCCCAGTCCTAAATGGAGTTGAAATACACATGCAGTTTCTGGTCCTACGAGCAAGAGCTCTTTTCTGGTTAGAAGAGTCACTATTGTGCTCCCTTTGCCATACACAATGCAAATAGCCCTCGCGTCTTTTCCCAGCAAGTACAGTGTATTGGACTGAACAGGAGCTACTGTTCTTGTTAGTTTCCTAAGCAGAGTTGAACTAGATATGGCCCATGTGTGTAGGAAGCAGAGTTCTTTTGTACTCAGCAAGCTCACTGTTCTGGCCATACAGGAAACACAGTAGAGTAGAAGAGTGCTCTTTCCTCAAAAACAGAGTGTGTTTTTTGTAAGGTGAGCTAGCCTTTGTTTCGCAGTCCTAAATGGAGTTGAATCACATGCAGTTTCCGTTCCTACGAGCAAGAGTTGTTTTCTGGTAAGGAAAGTCACTATTTCGCTCCCATTGACATACACAGTGCAAATAGCACTTGCGTCTGTTCCCAGCAAGTACAGTTTATTGGACTGAAGTGGATCTACTGTTCTTGTCAGTTTCCTAAGCAGAATTGAACTAGATATGGCCCGTGTATGTAGGACGCAGAGTTCTTTTGTTCTGAGCAAGCTCACTGTTTGGACCCCATAGGAAACACAGTAGAGTAGAAGAGTGCTCTTTTCTCAAAAGCAGAGTGTGTTTCTTGTAAGGCGAGCTAGCGTTTGTTTCCCAGTCCTAAATGGAGTTGAATCTCATGCAGTTTCTGGTCCTATGAGCAAGGGATGTTTTCTGGTAAGAAGAGTCACTATTGCTCTCCCATTGCCATACACAGTGCAAATAGCACTGGCGTCTGTACACAGCATGTACAGTGTATTGGACTTAAGAGGATCTACTGTTCTTGTCAGTTTCCTAAGCAGAATTGAACTAGATATGGCCCGTGTGTTTAGGAAGCACAGTTCTTTTGTTCTGAGCAAGCTAATTTTCGGACCCCATAGGAAACACATTAGAGTAGAAGAGTGCTCTTTTCTCAAAAGCAAAGTGTGTTTCTTGTAAGGCGAGCTAGCCTTTGTTTCGCAGTCCTAAATGGAGTTGAATCACATGCAGTTTCTGGTCATACGAGCAAGAGTTGTTTTCTGGTAAGAAGAGTCACTATTGCGCTCCCATTGTCAGACACAGGGCAAATAGCACTGGTGTCTGTTCCCAGCATGTACAGTCTGTTGGACTGAAGAGGTTCTACTTTTCTTGTCAGTTTCCTAAGCAGAATTGAACAAGATATTGCCCGTGTGTGTAGGAAGCACAGTTCTTTTGTTCTGAGCAAGCTCACATTTCGAACCCCATAGAAAACACAGTAGAGAGAAGAGTGCTCTTTTCTCAAAATCAGAGTGTGTTTCTTGTAAGGCGAGCTAGCGTTTGTTTCCCAGTCCTAAATGGAGTTGAAATACACATTCAGTTCCTTGTCCTAGGAGCAAGAGTTGTTTTCTGGCTAGAAGTGTCACTATTGTGCTTCCTTTGAAATACACAATGCAAATAGCCCTCACGTCTTTTCCCAGCAAGTACAGTGTATTGGAATGAAGAGGAGCTACTGTTCTTGTCAGTTTCCTAAGCATAGTTGAACTAGATATGGCCCGTGTGTGTAGGAAGCACAGTTCTTTTTTTCTGAGCAAGCGCACTCTTCGGACACCATAGAAAACACAGTAGAGTAGAAGAGTGCTCTTTTCTCAAAAGCAGAGTGTGTTTCTTGTAAGGCGAGCTGGCATTTGTATCCCAGTCCTAAATGGAGTTGAATCACATGCAGGTTCTGGTCCTACAAGCAAGAGTTGTTTTCTGGTAAGAGGAGTCACTATTGCCCTCCCAATGTCATACACAGGGCAAATAGCACTGGCGTCTGTTCCCAGCATGTACAGTGTATTGGACTGAAGAGGAGCTACTGTTCTTGTCAGTTTCCTAAGCAGAATTGAACTAGATACGGCCATGTGTGTAGTAAGCACAGTTCTTTTGTTCTGAGCAAGCTCACTGTTCTGGCCCTATAGGAAACACAGTAGATTAGAAGAGTGCTCTTTTCTCAAACGCAGAGTGTGTTTCTTGTAAGGTGTGCTAGCGTTTGTTTCCCACCCCTAAATGGAGTTTAATCACATGCAGTTTTTGGTCATACAAGCAAGAATTGTTTTCTGGTAAGGAAAGTCACTATTGCGCTCCGTTTTCCATTCACAGTACAAATAGCAGTCATGTCTGTTCCCAGCAAGTACAGTGTATTAGACTGAAGAGGAGCTACTGTTCTTGTCAGTTTCCTAAGCAGAGTTGAACTAGATATGGCCCGTGTGTATAGGAAGCACAGCTCTTTTGTTCTGAGCAAGCTCACTGTGCGGACCCCATAGGAAACTGAGTCCTCTTTTCTCAAAAGCAGAGTGTGTTTCTTGTAAGGCTAGATAGCGTTTGCTTCCCAGACCTAAATGGAGTTGAATCACATGCAGTTTCTGGTCCTACAAGGAAGAGTGGTTTTCTGGTAAGAAGAGTCACTATTGCGCTCGCATTGTCATATACAGGGCAAATAGCACTTGCGTCTTTTCCCAGCATGTACAGTGTATTGGACTGAAGAGGATCTACTGTGCTTGTCAGTTTCCTATGCAGAGTTGAACTAGATATAGCCCGTGTGTGTAGGAAGCACAGTTCTTTTGTTCTGAGCAAGCTCACTGTTCTGGCCCTATAGGAAACACAGTAGAGTAGCAGAGTGCTCTTTTCTCAAAAGCAGAGTGTGTTTCTTGTAAGGCGAGCTAATGTTTGTTTCCAAGTACTAAATGGAGTTGAATCACATGCAGTTTCTGTTCCTACGAGCAAGAGATGTTTTCTGGTAAGAAGAGTCACTATTGTGCTCCCATTGTAATACACAGGGTAAATAGCACTGGCTTCTTTTCCCAGCATGTACAGTGTATTGCACTGAAGAGGATCTATTGTTCTTGTCAGTTTCCTAAGCAGAATTGAACTACATATGGCCCGTGTGTGTAGGAAGCACAGTTCTTTTGTTCTCAGCAAGCTCACTGTTAGGACCCCATAAAAAACACAGTAGAGTAGAATAGTGCTCTTTTCTCCAAAGCAGAGTGTGTTTCTTGTAAGGCGAGCTAGCGTTTGTTTCCCAGATCTAAATGGAGTTGAATCACATGCAGTTTCCGTTCCTACGAGCAAGAGTTGTTTTCTGGTAAGGAAAGTCACTATTGCGCTCCCATTGACGCACACAGTGCAAATAGCACGTGCGTCTGTTCCCAGCAAGTACAGTGTATTGGACTGAAGAGGATCTACTGTTCTTGTCAGTTTTATAAGCAGAATTGAACTAGATATGGCCCGTGTATGTAGGACGCACAGTTCTTTTGTTCTGAGCAAGCTCACTGTTTGGACCCCATAGGAAACACAGTAGAGTAGAAGAGTGCTCTTTTGTCAAAAGCAGAGTGTGTTTCTTGTAAGGCGAGCTAGCGTTTGTTTCCCAGTCCTAAATGGAGTTGAATCACATGCAGTTTCTGGTCCTATGAGCAAGGGATGTTTTCTGGTAAGAAGAGTCACTATTGCTCTCCCATTGCCATACACAGTGCAAATAGCACTGGCGTCTGTACACAGCATGTACAGTGTATTGGACTTAAGAGGATCTACTGTTCTTGTCAGTTTCCTAAGCAGAATTGAACTAGATATGGCCCGTGTGTGTAGGAAGCACAGTTCTTTTGTTCTGAGCAAGCTCACTGTTCTGGCCCTATAGGAAACACAGTAGAGTAGAAGAGTGCTCTTTTCTCAAAAGCCGAGTGTGTTTCTTGTAAGGCGAGCGAGTGTTTGTTTCGCAGTCCTAAATGAAGTTGAATCACATGCAGTTTCTGGTTCTACGAGCTAGAGATTTTTCTGGTAATAAGAGTCACTATTGCGCTCCCATTGTCATACTCAGGGCAAATAGCACTGGCCTCTGTACCCAGCATGTACAGTGTATTGGACTGAAGAGGATCTACTGTTCTTGTCAGGTTCCTTAAGCAGAGTTGAATTAGATATGGCCCATGTGTGTAGGAAGCACATTTCTTTTGTACTCAGCAAGCTCACTGTTGTGGCCCTATAGGAAACACAGTAGAGTAGAAGAGTGCTCTTTCCTCAAAAGCAGAGTGTGTTTCTTGTAATGCGAGCTAGAGTTTGTTTCCCAGTCCTAAATGGAGTTGAATCACATGCAGTTTCCGTTCCTACGAGCAAGAGTTGTTTTCTGGTAAGGAAAGTCACTATTGTGCTCCCATTGCCATACACAGTGCAAATAGCACTGGCGTCTGTACCCAGCATGTACAGCGTATTGGACTGAAGAGGATCTACTGTTCTTTTCATTTTCCTAAGTAGAGTTGAACTAGATATGGCGTGTGTGTGTAGGAAGCACAGTTCTTTTGTTCTGAGCAAGCTAATTTTCGGACCCCATAGGAAACACAGTAGAGTAGAAGAGTGCTCTTTTCTCAAAAGCAAAGTGTGTTTCTTGTAAGGCGAGCTAGCGTTTGTTTCCCAGTCCTAAATGGAGTTGAATCACATGCAGTTTCTGGTCATACGAGCAAGAGTTGTTTTCTGGTAAGAAGAGTCACTATTGCGCTCCCATTGTCACACACAGGGCAAATAGCACTGGTGTCTGTTCCCAGCATGTACAGTCTGTTGGACTGAAGAGGTTCTACTGTTCTTGTCAGTTTCCTAAGCAGAATTGAACAAGATATGGCCCGTGTGTGTAGGAAGTACAGTTCTTTGTTCTGAGCAAGCTCACATTTCGAACCCCATAGAAAACACAGTAGAGAGATGAGTGCTCTTTTCTC
Source organism: Peromyscus eremicus (assembly GCF_949786415.1). Lineage (NCBI taxonomy): Eukaryota > Metazoa > Chordata > Mammalia > Rodentia > Cricetidae > Peromyscus > Peromyscus eremicus. The sequence goes on along the minus strand of NW_026734973.1, from coordinate 120,836 downwards.
AAAAGCAGAGTGTGTTTCTTGTAAGGCGAGCTAGCGTTTGTTTCCCAGTCCTAAATGGAGTTGAAATACACATTCAGTTCCTTGTCCTAGGAGTTAGAGTTGTTTTCTGGTTAGAAGTGTCACTATTGTGCTTCCTTTGAAATACACAATGCAAATAGCCCTCACGTCTTTTCCCAGCAAGTACAGTGTATTGGAATGAAGAGGAGCTACTGTTCTTGTCAGTTTCCTAAGCATAGTTGAACTAGATATGGCCCGTGTGTGTAGGAAGCACAGTTCTTTTTTTCTGAGCAAGCGCACTCTTCGGACACCATAGAAAACACAGTAGAGTAGAAGAGTGCTCTTTTCTCAAAAGCAGAGTGTGTTTCTTGTAAGGCGAGCTGGCATTTGTATCCCAGTCCTAAATGGAGTTGAATCACATGCAGGTTCTGGTCCTACAAGCAAGAGTTGTTTTCTGGTAAGAGGAGTCACTATTGCCCTCCCAATGTCATACACAGGGCAAATAGCACTGGCGTCTGTTCCCAGCAAGTACAGTGTATTGGACTGAAGAGGAGCTACTGTTTTTGTCAGTTTCCTAAGCAGAGTTGAACTAGATATGGCCTGTGTGTGTAGGAAGCACAGTTCTTTTGTTCTGAGCAAGCTCACTGTTTGGACCCCATAATAAACACAGTAGAGTAGATGTGTGCCCTATTCTCAAAAGCAGAGCGTGTTTCTTGTAAGGTGAGCTAGCGTTTGTTTCCCAGTCCTAAGTGGATTGAATGAAATGCAGTTTCTGGTCCTACGAGCAAGAGTTGTTTTCTTGTAAGAAGAGACACTATTGTGCTCCGATTGCCGTACAAAGTGCAAATAGCACTCGCGTCTCTTCCCAGTAAGTAAAGTGTATTGGACTGAAGAGGAGCTACTGTTCTCATCAGTTTCCTAAGCAGAGTTGAACTAGATAAGGCGCGTGTGTGTAAGAAGCACAGTTCTTTTGTTCTGAGCAAGCTCACTGTTCGGACCCCATAGGAAACACAGTAGAGTAGATGAGTGCTCTTTTCTCAAAAGCCGAGTGTGTTTAGTGTAAGGCGACCTAGCGTTTGCTTCCCAGTCCTAAATGGAGTTGAATCACATGCAGTTTTTGGTCCTTTGAGCAAGAGTTGTTTTCTGGTAAGGAAAGTCACTATTGTGCTCCCATTGACATACACAGTGCAAATAGCACTTGCGTCTGTTCCCAGCAAGTACAGTGTATTGGACTGAAGAGGATCTACTGTTCTTGTCAGTTTCCTAAGCAGAATTGAACTAGATATGGACCGAGTGCGTAGGAAGCACAGTTCTTTTGTTCTGAGCAAGCTCACTGTTCGGAACCCATAGGACACATAGTAGAGAAGAAGAGTGCTCTTTTCTCAAAAGCAGAGTGTGTTTCTTGCAAGGCGAGCTAGCTTCTGTTTCCCAGTCTTAAATGAATTTGAATCACATGCAGTTTGTGGTCCTACGAGTAGAGTTATTTTTTGGTAAGAAGAGTCACTATTGTGCTCCCATTGCCATACACAGTACAAATAATACTTGCGTCTGTTCCAATCAATTACAGTGTATTGGACTGAAGAGGAGCTACTATTCTTTTCAGTTTCCTAAGCAGAGTTGAACTAGATATGGCCCGTGTGTGTAGGAAGCACAGTTCTTTTTGTTCTGAGCAAGCTCACTGTTCGGACCCCATAGGAAACACAGTAGAGTAGAAGAGTGCTCTTTTCTCAAAAGCAGAGTGTGTTTCTTGTAAGGCGACCTAGAGTTTGTTTCCCAGTCCTAAATGGAGTTGAGTCACATGCAGTTTCTGGTCATACGAGCAAGAGTTGTTTTCTGGTAAGAAGAGTCACTATTGTGCTCCCATTGTCACACACAGGGCAAAAAGCACTGGCGCCTCTTCCCTGCATGTACAGTCTATTGGACTGAAGAGGTTCTACTGTTCTTGTCAGTTTCCTAAGCAGAGTTGAACTAGATATGGCCCGTGTGTGTAGGAAGCACAGTTCTTTTGTTCTGAGCAAGCTCACATTTCGAACCCCATAGGAAACACAGTAGAGTAGAAGAGTGCATTTTTCTCAAAAGCAGAGTGTGTTTCTTGTAAGGCGAGCTAGCGTTTGTTTCCCAGTCCTAAATGGAGTTGAAATACACATGCAGTTTCTGGTCCTACGAGCAAGAGCTGTTTTCTGGTTAGAAGAGTCACTATTGTGCTCCCTTTGCCATACACAATGCAAATAGCCCTCGCGTCTGTTCCCAACAAGTACAGTGTATTGGACTGAACAGGAGCTACTGTTCTTGTTAGTTTCCTAAGCAGAGTTGAACTAGATATGGCCCATGTGTGTAGGAAGCACAGTTCTTTTGTACTCAGCAAGTTCACTGTTCTGGCCATACAGGAAACACAGTAGAGTAGAAGAGTGCTCTTTCCTCAAAAACAGAGTGTGTTTTTTGTAAGGCGAGCTAGCCTTTGTTTCGCAGTCCTAAATGGAGTTGAATCACATGCAGTTTCCGTTCCTACGAGCAAGAGTTGTTTTCTGGTAAGGAAAGTCACTATTGCGCTCCCATTGACATACACAGTGCAAATAGCACTTGCGTCTGTTCCCAGCAAGTACAGTGTATTGGACTGAAGAGGATCTACTGTTCTTGTCAGTTTCCTAAGCAGAATTGAACTAGATATGGCCCGTGTATGTAGGACACACAGTTCTTTTGTTCTGAGCAAGCTCACTGTTTGGACACCATAGGAAACACAGTAGAGTAGAAGAGTGCTCTTTTCTCAAAAGCAGAGTGTGTTTCTTGTAAGGCGAGCTAGCGTTTGTTTTCCATTCCTAAATGTAGTTGAATCACTTGCAGTTTCTGGTCCTATGAGCAAGGGATGTTTTCTGGTAAGAAGAGTCACTATTGTGCTCCGATTGCCGTACACAGTGCAAATAGCACCCGCGTCTCTTCCCAGTAAGTAAAGTGTATTGGACTGAAGAGGAGCTACTGTTCTGTCAGTTTCCTAAGCAGAGTTGAACTAGATAAGGCGCGTGTGTGTAAGAAGCACAGTTCTTTTGTTCTGAGCAAGCTCACTGTTCGGACCCCATAGAAAACACAGTAGAGTAGATGAGTGCTCTTTTCTCAAAAGCCGAGTGTGTTTAGTGTAAGGCGACCTAGCGTTTGCTTCCCAGTCCTAAATGGAGTTGAATCACATGCAGTTTTTGGTCCTTTGAGCAAGAGTTGTTTTCTGGTAAGGAAAGTCACTATTGCGCTTCCATTGACATACACAGTGCAAATAGCACTTGCGTCTGTTCCCAGCAAGTACAGTGTATTGGACTGAAGAGGATCTACTGTTCTTGTCAGTTTCCTAAGCAGAATTGAACTAGATATGGGCCTAGTGCGTAGGAAGCACAGTTCTTTTGTTCTGAGCAAGCTCACTGTTCGGAACCCATAGGACACATAGTAGAGTAGAAGAGTGCTCTTTTCTCAAAAGCAGAGTGTGTTTCTTGCAAGGCGAGCTAGCTTCTGTTTCCCAGTCTTAAAGGAATTTGAATCACATGCAGTTTCTGGTCCTACGAGTAGAGTTATTTTTTGGTAAGAAGAGTCACTATTGCGCTCCCATTGCCATACACAGTACAAATAACACTTGCGTCTGTTCCATCCAATTACAGTGTATTGGACTGAAGAGGAGCTACTATTCTTTTCAATTTCCTAAGCAGAGTTGAACTAGATATGGCCCGTGTGTGTAGGAAGCACAGTTCTTTTTGTTCTGAGCAAGCTCACTGTTCGGACCCCATAGAAAACACAGTAGAGTAGAAGAGTGCTCTTTTCTCAAAAGCAGAGTGTGTTTCTTGTAAGGCGACCTAGAGTTTGTTTCCCAGTCCTAAATGGAGTTGAGTCACATGCAGTTTCTGGTCATAAGCAAAAGAGTTGTTTTCTGGTAAGAAGAGTCACTATTGTGCTCCCATTGTCACACACAGGGCAAATAGCACTGGCGCCTCTTCCCTGCATGTACAGTCTATTGGACTGAAGAGGTTCTACTGTTCTTGTCAGTTTTCTAAGCAGAGTTGAACTAGATATGGCCCGTGTGTGTAGGAAGCACAGTTCTTTTGTTCTGAGCAAGCTCACATTTCGAACCCCATAGGAAACACAGTAGAGTAGAAGAGTGTATTTTTCTCAAAAGCAGAGTGTGTTTCTTGTAAGGCGAGCTAGCGTTTGTTTCCCAGGCCTAAATGGAGTTGAAATACACATGCAGTTTCTGGTCCTACGAGCAAGAGCTCTTTTCTGGTTAGAAGAGTCACTATTGTGCTCCCTTTGCCATACACAATGCAAATAGCCCTCGCGTCTGTTCCCAGCAAGTACAGTGTATTGGACTGAACAGGAGCTACTGTTCTTGTTAGTTTCCTAAGCAGAGTTGAACTAGATATGGCCCATGTGTGTAGGAAGCAGAGTTCTTTTGTACTCAGCAAGCTCACTGTTCTGGCCATACAGGAAACACAGTAGAGTAGAAGAGTGCTCTTTCCTCAAAAACAGAGTGTGTTTTTTGTAAGGTGAGCTAGCCTTTGTTTCGCAGTCCTAAATGGAGTTGAATCACATGCAGTTTCCGTTCCTACGAGCAAGAGTTGTTTTCTGGTAAGGAAAGTCACTATTTCGCTCCCATTGACATACACAGTGCAAATAGCACTTGCGTCTGTTCCCAGCAAGTACAGTTTATTGGACTGAAGCGGATCTACTGTTCTTGTCAGTTTCCTAAGCAGAATTGAACTAGATATGGCCCGTGTATGTAGGACGCAGAGTTCTTTTGTTCTGAGCAAGCTCACTGTTTGGACCCCATAGGAAACACAGTAGAGTAGAAGAGTGCTCTTTTCTCAAAAGCAGAGTGTGTTTCTTGTAAGGCGAGCTAGCGTTTGTTTCCCAGTCCTAAATGGAGTTGAATCTCATGCAGTTTCTGGTCCTATGAGCAAGGGATGTTTTCTGGTAAGAAGAGTCACTATTGCTCTCCCATTGCCATACACAGTGCAAATAGCACTGGCGTCTGTACACAGCATGTACAGTGTATTGGACTTAAGAGGATCTACTGTTCTTGTCAGTTTCCTAAGCAGAATTGAACTAGATATGGCCCGTGTGTTTTGGAAGCACAGTTCTTGAGTTCTGAGCAAGCTCACTGTTCTGGCCCTATAGAAAACACAGTAGAGTAGAAGAGTGCTCTTTTCTCAAAAGCCGAGTGTGTTTCTTGTAAGGCGAGCGAGCGTTTGTTTCGCAGTCCTAAATGGAGTTGAATCACATGCAGTTTCTGGTTCTACGAGCTAGAGTTTTTTCTGGTAATAAGAGTCACTATTGCGCTCCCATTGTCATACTCAGGGCAAATAGCACTGGCCTCTGTACCCAGCATGTACAGTGTATTGGACTGAAGAGGATCTACTGTTCTTGTCAGGTTCCTTAAGCAGAGTTGAACTAGATATGGCCCATGTGTGTAGGAAGCACATTTCTTTTGTACTCAGCAAGCTCACTGTTGTGGCCCTATAGGAAACACAGTAGAGTAGAAGAGTGCTCTTTCCTCAAAAGCAGAGTGTGTTTCTTGTAACGCGAGCTAGAGTTTGTTTCCCAGTCCTAAATGGAGTTGAATCACATGCAGTTTCCGTTCCTAGGAGCAAGAGTTGTTTTCTGGTAAAGAAAGTCACTATTGCTCTCCCTTTGGCATACACAGTGCAAATAGCACTGGCGGCTGTACCCAGCATGTACAGCGTATTGGACTGAAGAGGATCTACTGTTCTTTTCATTTTCCTAAGTAGAGTTGAACTAGATATGGCCCGTGTGTGTAGGAAGCACAGTTCTTTTGTTCTGAGCAAGCTAATTTTCGGACCCCATAGGAAACACATTAGAGTAGAAGAGTGCTCTTTTCTCAAAAGCAAAGTGTGTTTCTTGTAAGGCGAGCTAGCCTTTGTTTCGCAGTCCTAAATGGAGTTGAATCACATGCAGTTTCTGGTCATACGAGCAAGAGTTGTTTTCTGGTAAGAAGAGTCACTATTGCGCTCCCATTGTCAGACACAGGGCAAATAGCACTGGTGTCTGTTCCCAGAATGTACAGTCTGTTGGACTGAAGAGGTTCTACTTTTCTTGTCAGTTTCCTAAGCAGAATTGAACAAGATATTGCCCGTGTGTGTAGGAAGCACAGTTCTTTTGTTCTGAGCAAGCTCACATTTCGAACCCCATAGAAAACACAGTAGAGAGAAGAGTGCTCTTTTCTCAAAATCAGAGTGTGTTTCTTGTAAGGCGAGCTAGCGTTTGTTTCCCAGTCCTAAATGGAGTTGAAATACACATTCAGTTCCTTGTCCTAGGAGCAAGAGTTGTTTTCTGGTTAGAAGTGTCACTATTGTGCTTCCTTTGAAATACACAATGCAAATAGCCCTCACGTCTTTTCCCAGCAAGTACAGTGTATTGGAATGAAGAGGAGCTACTGTTCTTGTCAGTTTCCTAAGCATAGTTGAACTAGATATGGCCCGTGTGTGTAGGAAGCACAGTTCTTTTTTTCTGAGCAAGCGCACTCTTCGGACACCATAGAAAACACAGTAGAGTAGAAGAGTGCTCTTTTCTCAAAAGCAGAGTGTGTTTCTTGTAAGGCGAGCTGGCATTTGTATCCCAGTCCTAAATGGAGTTGAATCACATGCAGGTTCTGGTCCTACAAGCAAGAGTTGTTTTCTGGTAAGAGGAGTCACTATTGCCCTCCCAATGTCATACACAGGGCAAATAGCACTGGCGTCTGTTCCCAGCATGTACAGTGTATTGGACTGAAGAGGAGCTACTGTTCTTGTCAGTTTCCTAAGCAGAATTGAACTAGATACGGCCATGTGTGTAGTAAGCACAGTTCTTTTGTTCTGAGCAAGCTCACTGTTCTGGCCCTATAGGAAACACAGTAGATTAGAAGAGTGCTCTTTTCTCAAACGCAGAGTGTGTTTCTTGTAAGGTGTGCTAGCGTTTGTTTCCCACCCCTAAATGGAGTTTAATCACATGCAGTTTTTGGTCATACAAGCAAGAATTGTTTTCTGGTAAGGAAAGTCACTATTGCGCTCCGTTTTCCATTCACAGTACAAATAGCAGTCATGTCTGTTCCCAGCAAGTACAGTGTATTGGACTGAAGAGGAGCTACTGTTCTTGTCAGTTTCCTAAGCAGAGTTGAACTAGATATGGCCCGTGTGTATAGGAAGCACAGCTCTTTTGTTCTGAGCAAGCTCACTGTGCGGACCCCATAGGAAACTGAGTCCTCTTTTCTCAAAAGCAGAGTGTGTTTCTTGTAAGGCTAGATAGCGTTTGCTTCCCAGACCTAAATGGAGTTGAATCACATGCAGTTTCTGGTCCTACAAGGAAGAGTGGTTTTCTGGTAAGAAGAGTCACTATTGCGCTCGCATTGTCATATACAGGGCAAATAGCACTTGCGTCTTTTCCCAGCATGTACAGTGTATTGGACTGAAGAGGATCTACTGTGCTTGTCAGTTTCCTATGCAGAGTTGAACTAGATATAGCCCGTGTGTGTAGGAAGCACAGTTCTTTTGTTCTGAGCAAGCTCACTGTTCTGGCCCTATAGGAAACACAGTAGAGTAGCAGAGTGCTCTTTTCTCAAAAGCAGAGTGTGTTTCTTGTAAGGCGAGCTAATGTTTGTTTCCAAGTACTAAATGGAGTTGAATCACATGCAGTTTCTGTTCCTACGAGCAAGAGATGTTTTCTGGTAAGAAGAGTCACTATTGTGCTCCCATTGTAATACACAGGGTAAATAGCACTGGCTTCTTTTCCCAGCATGTACAGTGTATTGCACTGAAGAGGATCTATTGTTCTTGTCAGTTTCCTAAGCAGAATTGAACTACATATGGCCCGTGTGTGTAGGAAGCACAGTTCTTTTGTTCTCAGCAAGCTCACTGTTCGGACCCCATAAAAAACACAGTAGAGTAGAATAGTGCTCTTTTCTCCAAAGCAGAGTGTGTTTCTTGTAAGGCGAGCTAGCGTTTGTTTCCCAGAACTAAATGGAGTTGAATCACATGCAGTTTCCGTTCCTACGAGCAAGAGTTGTTTTCTGGTAAGGAAAGTCACTATTGTGCTCCCATTGACACACACAGTGCAAATAGCACGTGCGTCTGTTCCCAGCAAGTACAGTGTATTGGACTGAAGAGGATCTACTGTTCTTGTCAGTTTTATAAGCAGAATTGAACTAGATATGGCCCGTGTATGTAGGACGCACAGTTCTTTTGTTCTGAGCAAGCTCACTGTTTGGACCCCATAGGAAACACAGTAGAGTAGAAGAGTGCTCTTTTGTCAAAAGCAGAGTGTGTTTCTTGTAAGGCGAGCTAGCGTTTGTTTCCCAGTCCTAAATGGAGTTGAATCACATGCAGTTTCTGGTCCTATGAGCAAGGGATGTTTTCTGGTAAGAAGAGTCACTATTGCTCTCCCATTGCCATACACAGTGCAAATAGCACTGGCGTCTGTACACAGCATGTACAGTGTATTGGACTTAAGAGGATCTACTGTTCTTGTCAGTTTCCTAAGCAGAATTGAACTAGATATGGCCCGTGTGTGTAGGAAGCACAGTTCTTTTGTTCTGAGCAAGCTCACTGTTCTGGCCCTATAGGAAACACAGTAGAGTAGAAGAGTGCTCTTTTCTCAAAAGCCGAGTGTGTTTCTTGTAAGGCGAGCGAGTGTTTGTTTCGCAGTCCTAAATGAAGTTGAATCACATGCAGTTTCTGGTTCTACGAGCTAGAGATTTTTCTGGTAATAAGAGTCACTATTGCGCTCCCATTGTCATACTCAGGGCAAATAGCACTGGCCTCTGTACCCAGCATGTACAGTGTATTGGACTGAAGAGGATCTACTGTTCTTGTCAGGTTCCTTAAGCAGAGTTGAATTAGATATGGCCCATGTGTGTAGGAAGCACATTTCTTTTGTACTCAGCAAGCTCACTGTTGTGGCCCTATAGGAAACACAGTAGAGTAGAAGAGTGCTCTTTCCTCAAAAGCAGAGTGTGTTTCTTGTAATGCGAGCTAGAGTTTGTTTCCCAGTCCTAAATGGAGTTGAATCACATGCAGTTTCCGTTCCTACGAGCAAGAGTTGTTTTCTGGTAAGGAAAGTCACTATTGTGCTCCCATTGCGTACACAGTGCAAATAGCACTGGCGTCTGTACCCAGCATGTACAGCGTATTGGACTGAAGAGGATCTACTGTTCTTTTCATTTTCCTAAGTAGAGTTGAACTAGATATGGCGTGTGTGTGTAGGAAGCACAGTTCTTTTGTTCTGAGCAAGCTAATTGTTCGGACCCCATAGGAAACACAGTAGAGTAGAAGAGTGCTCTTTTCTCAAAAGCAAAGTGTGTTTCTTGTAAGGCGAGCTAGCGTTTGTTTCCCAGTCCTAAATGGAGTTGAATCACATGCAGTTTCTGGTCATACGAGCAAGAGTTGTTTTCTGGTAAGAAGAGTCACTATTGCGCTCCCATTGTCACACACAGGGCAAATAGCACTGGTGTCTGTTCCCAGCATGTACAGTCTGTTGGACTGAAGAGGTTCTACTGTTCTTGTCAGTTTCCTAAGCAGAATTGAACAAGATATGGCCCGTGTGTGTAGGAAGCACAGTTCTTTGTTCTGAGCAAGCTCACATTTCGAACCCCATAGAAATCACAGTAGAGAGATGAGTGCTCATTTCTCAAAAGCAGAGTGTGTTTCTTGTAAGGCGAGCTAGCGTTTGTTTCCCAGTCCTAAATGGAGTTGAAATACACATTCAGTTCCTTGTCCTAGGAGCAAGAGTTGTTTTCTGGTTAGAAGTGTCACTATTGTGCTTCCTTTGAAATACACAATGCAAATAGCCCTCACGTCTTTTCCCAGCAAGTACAGTGTATTGGAATGAAGAGGAGCTACTGTTCTTGTCAGTTTCCTAAGCATAGTTGAACTAGATATGGCCCGTGTGTGTAGGAAGCACAGTTCTTTTTTTCTGAGCAAGCGCACTCTTCGGACACCATAGAAAACACAGTAGAGTAGAAGAGTGCTCTTTTCTCAAAAGCAGAGTGTGTTTCTTGTAAGGCGAGCTGGCATTTGTATCCCAGTCCTAAATGGAGTTGAATCACATGCAGGTTCTGGTCCTACAAGCAAGAGTTGTTTTCTGGTAAGAGGAGTCACTATTGCCCTCCCAATGTCATACACAGGGCAAATAGCACTGGCGTCTGTTCCCAGCAAGTACAGTGTATTGGACTGAAGAGGAGCTACTGTTTTTGTCAGTTTCCTAAGCAGAGTTGAACTAGATATGGCCTGTGTGTGTAGGAAGCACAGTTCTTTTGTTCTGAGCAAGCTCACTGTTTGGACCCCATAATAAACACAGTAGAGTAGATGTGTGCCCTATTCTCAAAAGCAGAGCGTGTTTCTTGTAAGGTGAGCTAGCGTTTGTTTCCCAGTCCTAAGTGGATTGAATGAAATGCAGTTTCTGGTCCTACGAGCAAGAGTTGTTTTCTTATAAGAAGAGACACTATTGTGCTCCGATTGCCGTACAAAGTGCAAATAGCACTCGCGTCTCTTCCCAGTAAGTAAAGTGTATTGGACTGAAGAGGAGCTACTGTTCTCATCAGTTTCCTAAGCAGAGTTGAACTAGATAAGGCGCGTGTGTGTAAGAAGCACAGTTCTTTTGTTCTGAGCAAGCTCACTGTTCGGACCCCATAGGAAACACAGTAGAGTAGATGAGTGCTCTTTTCTCAAAAGCCGAGTGTGTTTAGTGTAAGGCGACCTAGCGTTTGCTTCCCAGTCCTAAATGGAGTTGAATCACATGCAGTTTTTGGTCCTTTGAGCAAGAGTTGTTTTCTGGTAAGGAAAGTCACTATTGTGCTCCCATTGACATACACAGTGCAAATAGCACTTGCGTCTGTTCCCAGCAAGTACAGTGTATTGGACTGAAGAGGATCTACTGTTCTTGTCAGTTTCCTAAGCAGAATTGAACTAGATATGGACCGAGTGCGTAGGAAGCACAGTTCTTTTGTTCTGAGCAAGCTCACTGTTCGGAACCCATAGGACACATAGTAGAGAAGAAGAGTGCTCTTTTCTCAAAAGCAGAGTGTGTTTCTTGCAAGGCGAGCTAGCTTCTGTTTCCCAGTCTTAAATGAATTTGAATCACATGCAGTTTCTGGTCCTACGAGTAGAGTTATTTTTTGGTAAGAAGAGTCACTATTGTGCTCCCATTGCCATACACAGTACAAATAATACTTGCGTCTGTTCCAATCAATTACAGTGTATTGGACTGAAGAGGAGCTACTATTCTTTTCAGTTTCCTAAGCAGAGTTGAACTAGATATGGCCCGTGTGTGTAGGAAGCACAGTTCTTTTTGTTCTGAGCAAGCTCACTGTTCGGACCCCATAGGAAACACAGTAGAGTAGAAGAGTGCTCTTTTCTCAAAAGCAGAGTGTGTTTCTTGTAAGGCGACCTAGAGTTTGTTTCCCAGTCCTAAATGGAGTTGAGTCACATGCAGTTTCTGGTCATAAGCAAAAGAGTTGTTTTCTGGTAAGAAGAGTCACTATTGTGCTCCCATTGTCACACACAGGGCAAAAAGCACTGGCGCCTCTTCCCTGCATGTACAGTCTATTGGACTGAAGAGGTTCTACTGTTCTTGTCAGTTTCCTAAGCAGAGTTGAACTAGATATGGCCCGTGTGTGTAGGAAGCACAGTTCTTTTGTTCTGAGCAAGCTCACATTTCGAACCCCATAGGAAACACAGTAGAGTAGAAGAGTGCATTTTTCTCAAAAGCAGAGTGTGTTTCTTGTAAGGCGAGCTAGCGTTTGTTTCCCAGTCCTAAATGGAGTTGAAATACACATGCAGTTTCTGGTCCTACGAGCAAGAGCTGTTTTCTGGTTAGAAGAGTCACTATTGTGCTCCCTTTGCCATACACAATGCAAATAGCCCTCGCGTCTGTTCCCAGCAAGTACAGTGTATTGGACTGAACAGGAGCTACTGTTCTTGTTAGTTTCCTAAGCAGAGTTGAACTAGATATGGCCCATGTGTGTAGGAAGCACAGTTCTTTTGTACTCAGCAAGTTCACTGTTCTGGCCATACAGGAAACACAGTAGAGTAGAAGAGTGCTCTTTCCTCAAAAACAGAGTGTGTTTTTTGTAAGGCGAGCTAGCCTTTGTTTCGCAGTCCTAAATGGAGTTGAATCACATGCAGTTTCCGTTCCTACGAGCAAGAGTTGTTTTCTGGTAAGGAAAGTCACTATTGCGCTCCCATTGACATACACAGTGCAAATAGCACTTGCGTCTGTTCCCAGCAAGTACAGTGTATTGGACTGAAGAGGATCTACTGTTCTTGTCAGTTTCCTAAGCAGAATTGAACTAGATATGGCCCGTGTATGTAGGACACACAGTTCTTTTGTTCTGAGCAAGCTCACTGTTTGGACACCATAGGAAACACAGTAGAGTAGAAGAGTGCTCTTTTCTCAAAAGCAGAGTGTGTTTCTTGTAAGGCGAGCTAGCGTTTGTTTTCCATTCCTAAATGTAGTTGAATCACTTGCAGTTTCTGGTCCTATGAGCAAGGGATGTTTTCTGGTAAGAAGAGTCACTATTGTGCTCCGATTGCCGTACACAGTGCAAATAGCACCCGCGTCTCTTCCCAGTAAGTAAAGTGTATTGGACTGAAGAGGAGCTACTGTTCTGTCAGTTTCCTAAGCAGAGTTGAACTAGATAAGGCGCGTGTGTGTAAGAAGCACAGTTCTTTTGTTCTGAGCAAGCTCACTGTTCGGACCCCATAGAAAACACAGTAGAGTAGATGAGTGCTCTTTTCTCAAAAGCCGAGTGTGTTTAGTGTAAGGCGACCTAGCGTTTGCTTCCCAGTCCTAAATGGAGTTGAATCACATGCAGTTTTTGGTCCTTTGAGCAAGAGTTGTTTTCTGGTAAGGAAAGTCACTATTGCGCTTCCATTGACATACACAGTGCAAATAGCACTTGCGTCTGTTCCCAGCAAGTACAGTGTATTGGACTGAAGAGGATCTACTGTTCTTGTCAGTTTCCTAAGCAGAATTGAACTAGATATGGGCCTAGTGCGTAGGAAGCACAGTTCTTTTGTTCTGAGCAAGCTCACTGTTCGGAACCCATAGGACACATAGTAGAGTAGAAGAGTGCTCTTTTCTCAAAAGCAGAGTGTGTTTCTTGCAAGGCGAGCTAGCTTCTGTTTCCCAGTCTTAAAGGAATTTGAATCACATGCAGTTTCTGGTCCTACGAGTAGAGTTATTTTTTGGTAAGAAGAGTCAATATTGCGCTCCCATTGCCATACACAGTACAAATAACACTTGCGTCTGTTCCATCCAATTACAGTGTATTGGACTGAAGAGGAGCTACTATTCTTTTCAATTTCCTAAGCAGAGTTGAACTAGATATGGCCCGTGTGTGTAGGAAGCACAGTTCTTTTTGTTCTGAGCAAGCTCACTGTTCGGACCCCATAGAAAACACAGTAGAGTAGAAGAGTGCTCTTTTCTCAAAAGCAGAGTGTGTTTCTTGTAAGGCGACCTAGAGTTTGTTTCCCAGTCCTAAATGGAGTTGAGTCACATGCAGTTTCTGGTCATAAGCAAAAGAGTTGTTTTCTGGTAAGAAGAGTCACTATTGTGCTCCCATTGTCACACACAGGGCAAATAGCACTGGCGCCTCTTCCCTGCATGTACAGTCTATTGGACTGAAGAGGTTCTACTGTTCTTGTCAGTTTTCTAAGCAGAGTTGAACTAGATATGGCCCGTGTGTGTAGGAAGCACAGTTCTTTTGTTCTGAGCAAGCTCACATTTCGAACCCCATAGGAAACACAGTAGAGTAGAAGAGTGTATTTTTCTCAAAAGCAGAGTGTGTTTCTTGTAAAGCGAGCTAGCGTTTGTTTCCCAGTCCTAAATGGAGTTGAAATACACATGCAGTTTCTGGTCCTACGAGCAAGAGCTCTTTTCTGGTTAGAAGAGTCACTATTGTGCTCCCTTTGCCATACACAATGCAAATAGCCCTCGCGTCTGTTCCCAGCAAGTACAGTGTATTGGACTGAACAGGAGCTACTGTTCTTGTTAGTTTCCTAAGCAGAGTTGAACTAGATATGGCCCATGTGTGTAGGAAGCAGAGTTCTTTTGTACTCAGCAAGCTCACTGTTCTGGCCATACAGGAAACACAGTAGAGTAGAAGAGTGCTCTTTCCTCAAAAACAGAGTGTGTTTTTTGTAAGGTGAGCTAGCCTTTGTTTCGCAGTCCTAAATGGAGTTGAATCACATGCAGTTTCCGTTCCTACGAGCAAGAGTTGTTTTCTGGTAAGGAAAGTCACTATTTCGCTCCCATTGACATACACAGTGCAAATAGCACTTGCGTCTGTTCCCAGCAAGTACAGTTTATTGGACTGAAGCGGATCTACTGTTCTTGTCAGTTTCCTAAGCAGAATTGAACTAGATATGGCCCGTGTATGTAGGACGCAGAGTTCTTTTGTTCTGAGCAAGCTCACTGTTTGGACCCCATAGGAAACACAGTAGAGTAGAAGAGTGCTCTTTTCTCAAAAGCAGAGTGTGTTTCTTGTAAGGCGAGCTAGCGTTTGTTTCCCAGTCCTAAATGGAGTTGAATCTCATGCAGTTTCTGGTCCTATGAGCAAGGGATGTTTTCTGGTAAGAAGAGTCACTATTGCTCTCCCATTGCCATACACAGTGCAAATAGCACTGGCGTCTGTACACAGCATGTACAGTGTATTGGACTTAAGAGGATCTACTGTTCTTGTCAGTTTCCTAAGCAGAATTGAACTAGATATGGCCCGTGTGTTTTGGAAGCACAGTTCTTGAGTTCTGAGCAAGCTCACTGTTCTGGCCCTATAGAAAACACAGTAGAGTAGAAGAGTGCTCTTTTCTCAAAAGCCGAGTGTGTTTCTTGTAAGGCGAGCGAGCGTTTGTTTCGCAGTCCTAAATGGAGTTGAATCACATGCAGTTTCTGGTTCTACGAGCTAGAGTTTTTTCTGGTAATAAGAGTCACTATTGCGCTCCCATTGTCATACTCAGGGCAAATAGCACTGGCCTCTGTACCCAGCATGTACAGTGTATTGGACTGAAGAGGATCTACTGTTCTTGTCAGGTTCCTTAAGCAGAGTTGAACTAGATATGGCCCATGTGTGTAGGAAGCACATTTCTTTTGTACTCAGCAAGCTCACTGTTGTGGCCCTATAGGAAACACAGTAGAGTAAAAGAGTGCTCTTTCCTCAAAAGCAGAGTGTGTTTCTTGTAACGCGAGCTAGAGTTTGTTTCCCAGTCCTAAATGGAGTTGAATCACATGCAGTTTCCGTTCCTAGGAGCAAGAGTTGTTTTCTGGTAAAGAAAGTCACTATTGCTCTCCCATTGGCATACACAGTGCAAATAGCACTGGCGGCTGTACCCAGCATGTACAGCGTATTGGACTGAAGAGGATCTACTGTTCTTTTCATTTTCCTAAGTAGAGTTGAACTAGATATGGCCCGTGTGTGTAGGAAGCACAGTTCTTTTGTTCTGAGCAAGCTAATTTTCGGACCCCATAGGAAACACATTAGAGTAGAAGAGTGCTCTTTTCTCAAAAGCAAAGTGTGTTTCTTGTAAGGCGAGCTAGCCTTTGTTTCGCAGTCCTAAATGGAGTTGAATCACATGCAGTTTCTGGTCATAGGAGCAAGAGTTGTTTTCTGGTAAGAAGAGTCACTATTGCGCTCCCATTGTCAGACACAGGGCAAATAGCACTGGTGTCTGTTCCCAGCATGTACAGTCTGTTGGACTGAAGAGGTTCTACTTTTCTTGTCAGTTTCCTAAGCAGAATTGAACAAGATATTGCCCGTGTGTGTAGGAAGCACAGTTCTTTTGTTCTGAGCAAGCTCACATTTCGAACCCCATAGAAAACACAGTAGAGAGAAGAGTGCTCTTTTCTCAAAATCAGAGTGTGTTTCTTGTAAGGCGAGCTAGCGTTTGTTTCCCAGTCCTAAATGGAGTTGAAATACACATTCAGTTCCTTGTCCTAGGAGCAAGAGTTGTTTTCTGGTTAGAAGTGTCACTATTGTGCTTCCTTTGAAATACACAATGCAAATAGCCCTCACGTCTTTTCCCAGCAAGTACAGTGTATTGGAATGAAGAGGAGCTACTGTTCTTGTCAGTTTCCTAAGCATAGTTGAACTAGATATGGCCCGTGTGTGTAGGAAGCACAGTTCTTTTTTTCTGAGCAAGCGCACTCTTCGGACACCATAGAAAACACAGTAGAGTAGAAGAGTGCTCTTTTCTCAAAAGCAGAGTGTGTTTCTTGTAAGGCGAGCTGGCATTTGTATCCCAGTCCTAAATGGAGTTGAATCACATGCAGGTTCTGGTCCTACAAGCAAGAGTTGTTTTCTGGTAAGAGGAGTCACTATTGCCCTCCCAATGTCATACACAGGGCAAATAGCACTGGCGTCTGTTCCCAGCATGTACAGTGTATTGGACTGAAGAGGAGCTACTGTTCTTGTCAGTTTCCTAAGCAGAATTGAACTAGATACGGCCATGTGTGTAGTAAGCACAGTTCTTTTGTTCTGAGCAAGCTCACTGTTCTGGCCCTATAGGAAACACAGTAGAGTAGAAGAGTGCTCTTTTCTCAAACGCAGAGTGTGTTTCTTGTAAGGTGTGGTAGCGTTTGTTTCCCACCCCTAAATGGAGTATAATCACATGCAGTTTTTGGTCATACGAGCAAGAATTGTTTTCTGGTAAGGAAAGTCACTATTGCGCTCCGTTTTCCATTCACAGTACAAATAGCAGTCATGTCTGTTCCCAGCAAGTACAGTGTATTGGACTGAAGAGGAGCTACTGTTCTTGTCAGTTTCCTAAGCAGAGTTGAACTAGATATGGCCCGTGTGTATAGGAAGCACAGCTCTTTTGTTCTGAGCAAGCTCACTGTGCGGACCCCATAGGAAACTGAGTCCTCTTTTCTCAAAAGCAGAGTGTGCTTCTTGTAAGGCTAGATAGCGTTTGCTTCCCAGACCTAAATGGAGTTGAATCACATGCAGTTTCTGGTCCTACAAGGAAGAGTGGTTTTCTGGTAAGAAGAGTCACTATTGCGCTCGCATTGTCATATACAGGGCAAATAGCACTTGCGTCTTTTCCCAGCATGTACAGTGTATTGGACTGAAGAGGATCTACTGTGCTTGTCAGTTTCCTATGCAGAGTTGAACTAGATATAGCCCGTGTGTGTAGGAAGCACAGTTCTTTTGTTCTGAGCAAGCTCACTGTTCTGGCCCTATAGGAAACACAGTAGAGTAGCAGAGTGCTCTTTTCTCAAAAGCAGAGTGTGTTTCTTGTAAGGCGAGCTAATGTTTGTTTCCAAGTACTAAATGGAGTTGAATCACATGCAGTTTCTGTTCCTACGAGCAAGAGATGTTTTCTGGTAAGAAGAGTCACTATTGTGCTCCCATTGTAATAACAGGGTAAATAGCACTGGCTTCTTTTCCCAGCATGTACAGTGTATTGCACTGAAGAGGATCTATTGTTCTTGTCAGTTTCCTAAGCAGAATTGAACTACATATGGCCCGTGTGTGTAGGAAGCACAGTTCTTTTGTTCTCAGCAAGCTCACTGTTCGGACCCCATAAAAAACACAGTAGAGTAGAATAGTGCTCTTTTCTCCAAAGCAGAGTGTGTTTCTTGTAAGGCGAGCTAGCGTTTGTTTCCCAGATCTAAATGGAGTTGAATCACATGCAGTTTCCGTTCCTACGAGCAAGAGTTGTTTTCTGGTAAGGAAAGTCACTATTGCGCTCCCATTGACGCACACAGTGCAAATAGCACGTGCGTCTGTTCCCAGCAAGTACAGTGTATTGGACTGAAGAGGATCTACTGTTCTTGTCAGTTTTATAAGCAGAATTGAACTAGATATGGCCCGTGTATGTAGGACGCACAGTTCTTTTGTTCTGAGCAAGCTCACTGTTTGGACCCCATAGGAAACACAGTAGAGTAGAAGAGTGCTCTTTTGTCAAAAGCAGAGTGTGTTTCTTGTAAGGCGAGCTAGCGTTTGTTTCCCAGTCCTAAATGGAGTTGAATCACATGCAGTTTCTGGTCCTATGAGCAAGGGATGTTTTCTGGTAAGAAGAGTCACTATTGCTCTCCCATTGCCATACACAGTGCAAATAGCACTGGCGTCTGTACACAGCATGTACAGTGTATTGGACTTAAGAGGATCTACTGTTCTTGTCAGTTTCCTAAGCAGAATTGAACTAGATATGGCCCGTGTGTGTAGGAAGCACAGTTCTTTTGTTCTGAGCAAGCTCACTGTTCTGGCCCTATAGGAAACACAGTAGAGTAGAAGAGTGCTCTTTTCTCAAAAGCCAAGTGTGTTTCTTGTAAGGCGAGCGAGTGTTTGTTTCGCAGTCCTAAATGAAGTTGAATCACATGCAGTTTCTGGTTCTACGAGCTAGAGATTTTTCTGGTAATAAGAGTCACTATTGCGCTCCCATTGTCATACTCAGGGCAAATAGCACTGGCCTCTGTACCCAGCATGTACAGTGTATTGGACTGAAGAGGATCTACTGTTCTTGTCAGGTTCCTTAAGCAGAGTTGAATTAGATATGGCCCATGTGTGTAGGAAGCACATTTCTTTTGTACTCAGCAAGCTCACTGTTGTGGCCCTATAGGAAACACAGTAGAGTAGAAGAGTGCTCTTTCCTCAAAAGCAGAGTGTGTTTCTTGTAATGCGAGCTAGAGTTTGTTTCCCAGTCCTAAATGGAGTTGAATCACATGCAGTTTCTGGTCCTATGAGCAAGGGATGTTTTCTGGTAAGAAGAGTCACTATTGCTCTCCCATTGCCATACACAGTGCAAATAGCACTGGCGTCTGTACACAGCATGTACAGTGTATTGGACTTAAGAGGATCTACTGTTCTTGTCAGTTTCCTAAGCAGAATTGAACTAGATATGGCCCGTGTGTGTAGGAAGCACAGTTCTTTTGTTCTGAGCAAGCTCACTGTTCTGGCCCTATAGGAAACACAGTAGAGTAGAAGAGTGCTCTTTTCTCAAAAGCCAAGTGTGTTTCTTGTAAGGCGAGCGAGTGTTTGTTTCGCAGTCCTAAATGAAGTTGAATCACATGCAGTTTCTGGTTCTACGAGCTAGAGATTTTTCTGGTAATAAGAGTCACTATTGCGCTCCCATTGTCATACTCAGGGCAAATAGCACTGGCCTCTGTACCCAGCATGTACAGTGTATTGGACTGAAGAGGATCTACTGTTCTTGTCAGGTTCCTTAAGCAGAGTTGAATTAGATATGGCCCATGTGTGTAGGAAGCACATTTCTTTTGTACTCAGCAAGCTCACTGTTGTGGCCCTATAGGAAACACAGTAGAGTAGAAGAGTGCTCTTTCCTCAAAAGCAGAGTGTGTTTCTTGTAATGCGAGCTAGAGTTTGTTTCCCAGTCCTAAATGGAGTTGAATCACATGCAGTTTCCGTTCCTATGAGCAAGGGATGTTTTCTGGTAAGAAGAGTCACTATTGCTCTCCCATTGCCATACACAGTGCAAATAGCACTGGCGTCTGTACACAGCATGTACAGTGTATTGGACTTAAGAGGATCTACTGTTCTTGTCAGTTTCCTAAGCAGAATTGAACTAGATATGGCCCGTGTGTGTAGGAAGCACAGTTCTTTTGTTCTGAGCAAGCTCACTGTTCTGGCCCTATAGGAAACACAGTAGAGTAGAAGAGTGCTCTTTTCTCAAAAGCCAAGTGTGTTTCTTGTAAGGCGAGCGAGTGTTTGTTTCGCAGTCCTAAATGAAGTTGAATCACATGCAGTTTCTGGTTCTACGAGCTAGAGATTTTTCTGGTAATAAGAGTCACTATTGCGCTCCCATTGTCATACTCAGGGCAAATAGCACTGGCCTCTGTACCCAGCATGTACAGTGTATTGGACTGAAGAGGATCTACTGTTCTTGTCAGGTTCCTTAAGCAGAGTTGAATTAGATATGGCCCATGTGTGTAGGAAGCACATTTCTTTTGTACTCAGCAAGCTCACTGTTGTGGCCCTATAGGAAACACAGTAGAGTAGAAGAGTGCTCTTTCCTCAAAAGCAGAGTGTGTTTCTTGTAATGCGAGCTAGAGTTTGTTTCCCAGTCCTAAATGGAGTTGAATCACATGCAGTTTCCGTTCCTACGAGCAAGAGTTGTTTTCTGGTAAGGAAAGTCACTATTGCTCTCCCATTGGCATACACAGTGCAAATAGCACTCGCGTCTGTTCCCAGCAAGTACAGTGTATTGGACTGATGAGGAGCTACTGTTCTTGTCAGTTTCCTAAACAAATATGAACTAGATATGGCCCGTGTGTGTAGGAAGCACAGTTCTTTTGTTCTGAGCAAGCTCACTGTTTGGATCCCATAGAAAACACAGTAGAGTAGAAGAGTGCTCTTTTCTCAAAAGCAGAGTGTGTTTCTTGTAAGGCGAGCTAGCGTTTGTTTCCCAATCCTAAATGGAGTTGAATCACATGCAGTTTCTGGTCCTACGAGCAAGAGATGTTTTCTGGTAAGAAGAGTCACTATTGCGCTCCCATTGCCATACACAGTGCAAATAGCACTGGCGTCTGTACCCAGCATGTACAGCGTATTGGACTGAAGAGGATCTACTGTTCTTTTCATTTTCCTAAGTAGAGTTGAACTAGATATGGTGTGTGTGTGTAGGAAGCACAGTTCTTTTGTTCTGAGCAAGCTAATTTTTCGGACCCCATAGAAAACACAGTAGAGTAGAAGAGTGCTCTTTTCTCAAAAGCAAAGTGTGTTTCTTGTAAGGCGAGCTAGCGTTTGTTTCCCAGTCCTAAATGGAGTTGAATCACATGCAGTTTCTGGTCATACGAGCAAGAGTTGTTTTCTGGTAAGAAGAGTCACTATTGCGCTCCCATTGTCAGACACAGGGCAAATAGCACTGGTGTCTGTTCCCAGCATGGACAGTCTGTTGGACTGAAGAGGTTCTACTTTTCTTGTCAGTTTCCTAAGCAGAATTGAACAAGATATTGCCCGTGTGTGTAGGAAGCACAGTTCTTTTGTTCTGAGCAAGCTCACATTTCGAACCCCATAGAAAACACAGTAGAGAGAAGAGTGCTCTTTTCTCAAAATCAGAGTGTGTTTCTTGTAAGGCGAGCTAGCGTTTGTTTCCCAGTCCTAAATGGAGTTGAAATACACATTCAGTTCCTTGTCCTAGGAGCAAGAGTTGTTTTCTGGTTAGAAGTGTCACTATTGTGCTTCCTTTGAAATACACAATGCAAATAGCCCTCACGTCTTTTCCCAGCAAGTACAGTGTATTGGAATGAAGAGGAGCTACTGTTCTTGTCAGTTTCCTAAGCATAGTTGAACTAGATATGGCCCGTGTGTGTAGGAAGCACAGTTCTTTTTTTCTGAGCAAGCGCACTCTTCGGACACCATAGAAAACACAGTAGAGTAGAAGAGTGCTCTTTTCTCAAAAGCAGAGTGTGTTTCTTGTAAGGCGAGCTGGCATTTGTATCCCAGTCCTAAATGGAGTTGAATCACATGCAGGTTCTGGTCCTACAAGCTAGAGTTGTTTTCTGGGAAGAGGAGTCACTATTGCCCTCCCAATGTCATACACAGGGCAAATAGCACTGGCGTCTGTTCCCAGCATGTACAGTGTATTGGACTGAAGAGGAGCTACTGTTCTTGTCAGTTTCCTAAGCAGAATTGAACTAGATACGGCCATGTGTGTAGTAAGCACAGTTCTTTTGTTCTGAGCAAGCTCACTGTTCTGGCCCTATAGGAAACACAGTAGAGTAGAAGAGTGCTCTTTTCTCAAACGCAGAGTGTGTTTCTTGTAAGGTGTGGTAGCGTTTGTTTCCCACCCCTAAATGGAGTATAATCACATGCAGTTTTTGGTCATACGAGCAAGAATTGTTTTCTGGTAAGGAAAGTCACTATTGCGCTCCGTTTTCCATTCACAGTACAAATAGCAGTCATGTCTGTTCCCAGCAAGTACAGTGTATTGGACTGAAGAGGAGCTACTGTTCTTGTCAGTTTCCTAAGCAGAGTTGAACTAGATATGGCCCGTGTGTATAGGAAGCACAGCTCTTTTGTTCTGAGCAAGCTCACTGTGCGGACCCCATAGGAAACTGAGTCCTCTTTTCTCAAAAGCAGAGTGTGTTTCTTGTAAGGCTAGATAGCGTTTGCTTCCCAGACCTAAATGGAGTTGAATCACATGCAGTTTCTGGTCCTACAAGGAAGAGTGGTTTTCTGGTAAGAAGAGTCACTATTGCGCTCGCATTGTCATATACAGGGCAAATAGCACTTGCGTCTTTTCCCAGCATGTACAGTGTATTGGACTGAAGAGGATCTACTGTGCTTGTCAGTTTCCTATGCAGAGTTGAACTAGATATAGCCCGTGTGTGTAGGAAGCACAGTTCTTTTGTTCTGAGCAAGCTCACTGTTCTGGCCCTATAGGAAACACAGTAGAGTAGCAGAGTGCTCTTTTCTCAAAAGCAGAGTGTGTTTCTTGTAAGGCGAGCTAATGTTTGTTTCCAAGTACTAAATGGAGTTGAATCACATGCAGTTTCTGCTCCTACGAGCAGGAGATGTTTTCTGGTAAGAAGAGTCACTATTGTGCTCCCATTGTAATACACAGGGTAAATAGCACTGGCTTCTTTTCCCAGCATGTACAGTGTATTGCACTGAAGAGGATCTATTGTTCTTGTCAGTTTCCTAAGCAGAATTGAACTACATATGGCCCGTGTGTGTAGGAAGCACAGTTCTTTTGTTCTCAGCAAGCTCACTGTTCGGACCCCATAAAAAACACAGTAGAGTAGAATAGTGCTCTTTTCTCAAAAGCAGAGTGTGTTTCTTGTAAGGCGAGCTAGCGTTTGTTTCCCAGATCTAAATGGAGTTGAATCACATGCAGTTTCCGTTCCTACGAGCAAGAGTTGTTCTCTGGTAAGGAAAGTCACTATTGCGCTCCCATTGACGCACACAGTGCAAATAGCACGTGCGTCTGTTCCCAGCAAGTACAGTGTATTGGACTGAAGAGGATCTACTGTTCTTGTCAGTTTTATAAGCAGAATTGAACTAGATATGGCCCGTGTATGTAGGACGCACAGTTCTTTTGTTCTGAGCAAGCTCACTGTTTGGACCCCATAGGAAACACAGTAGAGTAGAAGAGTGCTCTTTTCTCAAAAGCAGAGTGTGTTTCTTGTAAGGCGAGCTAGCGTTTGTTTCCCAGTCCTAAATGGAGTTGAATCACATGCAGTTTCTGGTCCTATGAGCAAGGGATGTTTTCTGGTAAGAAGAGTCACTATTGCTCTCCCATTGCCATACACAGTGCAAATAGCACTGGCGTCTGTACACAGCATGTACAGTGTATTGGACTTAAGAGGATCTACTGTTCTTGTCAGTTTCCTAAGCAGAATTGAACTAGATATGGCCCGTGTGTGTAGGAAGCACAGTTCTTTTGTTCTGAGCAAGCTCACTGTTCTGGCCCTATAGAAAACACAGTAGAGTAGAAGAGTGCTCTTTTCTCAAAAGCCGAGTGTGTTTCTTGTAAGGCGAGCGAGCGTTTGTTTCGCAGTCCTAAATGGAGTTGAATCACATGCAGTTTCTGGTTCTACGAGCTAGAGTTTTTTCTGGTAATAAGAGTCACTATTGCGCTCCCATTGTCATACTCAGGGCAAATAGCACTGGCCTCTGTACCCAGCATGTACAGTGTATTGGACTGAAGAGGATCTACTGTTCTTGTCAGGTTCCTTAAGCAGAGTTGAACTAGATATGGCCCATGTGTGTAGGAAGCACATTTCTTTTGTACTCAGCAAGCTCACTGTTGTGGCCCTATAGGAAACACAGTAGAGTAGAAGAGTGCTCTTTCCTCAAAAGCAGAGTGTGTTTCTTGTAACGCGAGCTAGAGTTTGTTTCCCAGTCCTAAATGGAGTTGAATCACATGCAGTTTCCGTTCCTAGGAGCAAGAGTTGTTTTCTGGTAAAGAAAGTCACTATTGCTCTCCCATTGGCATACACAGTGCAAATAGCACTGGCGGCTGTACCCAGCATGTACAGCGTATTGGACTGAAGAGGATCTACTGTTCTTTTCATTTTCCTAAGTAGAGTTGAACTAGATATGGCCCGTGTGTGTAGGAAGCACAGTTCTTTTGTTCTGAGCAAGCTAATTTTCGGACCCCATAGGAAACACATTAGAGTAGAAGAGTGCTCTTTTCTCAAAAGCAAAGTGTGTTTCTTGTAAGGCGAGCTAGCCTTTGTTTCGCAGTCCTAAATGGAGTTGAATCACATGCAGTTTCTGGTCATAGGAGCAAGAGTTGTTTTCTGGTAAGAAGAGTCACTATTGCGCTCCCATTGTCAGACACAGGGCAAATAGCACTGGTGTCTGTTCCCAGCATGTACAGTCTGTTGGACTGAAGAGGTTCTACTTTTCTTGTCAGTTTCCTAAGCAGAATTGAACAAGATATTGCCCGTGTGTGTAGGAAGCACAGTTCTTTTGTTCTGAGCAAGCTCACATTTCGAACCCCATAGAAAACACAGTAGAGAGAAGAGTGCTCTTTTCTCAAAATCAGAGTGTGTTTCTTGTAAGGCGAGCTAGCGTTTGTTTCCCAGTCCTAAATGGAGTTGAAATACACATTCAGTTCCTTGTCCTAGGAGCAAGAGTTGTTTTCTGGTTAGAAGTGTCACTATTGTGCTTCCTTTGAAATACACAATGCAAATAGCCCTCACGTCTTTTCCCAGCAAGTACAGTGTATTGGAATGAAGAGGAGCTACTGTTCTTGTCAGTTTCCTAAGCATAGTTGAACTAGATATGGCCCGTGTGTGTAGGAAGCACAGTTCTTTTTTTCTGAGCAAGCGCACTCTTCGGACACCATAGAAAACACAGTAGAGTAGAAGAGTGCTCTTTTCTCAAAAGCAGAGTGTGTTTCTTGTAAGGCGAGCTGGCATTTGTATCCCAGTCCTAAATGGAGTTGAATCACATGCAGGTTCTGGTCCTACAAGCAAGAGTTGTTTTCTGGTAAGAGGAGTCACTATTGCCCTCCCAATGTCATACACAGGGCAAATAGCACTGGCGTCTGTTCCCAGCATGTACAGTGTATTGGACTGAAGAGGAGCTACTGTTCTTGTCAGTTTCCTAAGCAGAATTGAACTAGATACGGCCATGTGTGTAGTAAGCACAGTTCTTTTGTTCTGAGCAAGCTCACTGTTCTGGCCCTATAGGAAACACAGTAGAGTAGAAGAGTGCTCTTTTCTCAAACGCAGAGTGTGTTTCTTGTAAGGTGTGGTAGCGTTTGTTTCCCACCCCTAAATGGAGTATAATCACATGCAGTTTTTGGTCATACGAGCAAGAATTGTTTTCTGGTAAGGAAAGTCACTATTGCGCTCCGTTTTCCATTCACAGTACAAATAGCAGTCATGTCTGTTCCCAGCAAGTACAGTGTATTGGACTGAAGAGGAGCTACTGTTCTTGTCAGTTTCCTAAGCAGAGTTGAACTAGATATGGCCCGTGTGTATAGGAAGCACAGCTCTTTTGTTCTGAGCAAGCTCACTGTGCGGACCCCATAGGAAACTGAGTCCTCTTTTCTCAAAAGCAGAGTGTGCTTCTTGTAAGGCTAGATAGCGTTTGCTTCCCAGACCTAAATGGAGTTGAATCACATGCAGTTTCTGGTCCTACAAGGAAGAGTGGTTTTCTGGTAAGAAGAGTCACTATTGCGCTCGCATTGTCATATACAGGGCAAATAGCACTTGCGTCTTTTCCCAGCATGTACAGTGTATTGGACTGAAGAGGATCTACTGTGCTTGTCAGTTTCCTATGCAGAGTTGAACTAGATATAGCCCGTGTGTGTAGGAAGCACAGTTCTTTTGTTCTGAGCAAGCTCACTGTTCTGGCCCTATAGGAAACACAGTAGAGTAGCAGAGTGCTCTTTTCTCAAAAGCAGAGTGTGTTTCTTGTAAGGCGAGCTAATGTTTGTTTCCAAGTACTAAATGGAGTTGAATCACATGCAGTTTCTGTTCCTACGAGCAAGAGATGTTTTCTGGTAAGAAGAGTCACTATTGTGCTCCCATTGTAATAACAGGGTAAATAGCACTGGCTTCTTTTCCCAGCATGTACAGTGTATTGCACTGAAGAGGATCTATTGTTCTTGTCAGTTTCCTAAGCAGAATTGAACTACATATGGCCCGTGTGTGTAGGAAGCACAGTTCTTTTGTTCTCAGCAAGCTCACTGTTCGGACCCCATAAAAAACACAGTAGAGTAGAATAGTGCTCTTTTCTCCAAAGCAGAGTGTGTTTCTTGTAAGGCGAGCTAGCGTTTGTTTCCCAGATCTAAATGGAGTTGAATCACATGCAGTTTCCGTTCCTACGAGCAAGAGTTGTTTTCTGGTAAGGAAAGTCACTATTGCGCTCCCATTGACGCACACAGTGCAAATAGCACGTGCGTCTGTTCCCAGCAAGTACAGTGTATTGGACTGAAGAGGATCTACTGTTCTTGTCAGTTTTATAAGCAGAATTGAACTAGATATGGCCCGTGTATGTAGGACGCACAGTTCTTTTGTTCTGAGCAAGCTCACTGTTTGGACCCCATAGGAAACACAGTAGAGTAGAAGAGTGCTCTTTTGTCAAAAGCAGAGTGTGTTTCTTGTAAGGCGAGCTAGCGTTTGTTTCCCAGTCCTAAATGGAGTTGAATCACATGCAGTTTCTGGTCCTATGAGCAAGGGATGTTTTCTGGTAAGAAGAGTCACTATTGCTCTCCCATTGCCATACACAGTGCAAATAGCACTGGCGTCTGTACACAGCATGTACAGTGTATTGGACTTAAGAGGATCTACTGTTCTTGTCAGTTTCCTAAGCAGAATTGAACTAGATATGGCCCGTGTGTGTAGGAAGCACAGTTCTTTTGTTCTGAGCAAGCTCACTGTTCTGGCCCTATAGGAAACACAGTAGAGTAGAAGAGTGCTCTTTTCTCAAAAGCCAAGTGTGTTTCTTGTAAGGCGAGCGAGTGTTTGTTTCGCAGTCCTAAATGAAGTTGAATCACATGCAGTTTCTGGTTCTACGAGCTAGAGATTTTTCTGGTAATAAGAGTCACTATTGCGCTCCCATTGTCATACTCAGGGCAAATAGCACTGGCCTCTGTACCCAGCATGTACAGTGTATTGGACTGAAGAGGATCTACTGTTCTTGTCAGGTTCCTTAAGCAGAGTTGAATTAGATATGGCCCATGTGTGTAGGAAGCACATTTCTTTTGTACTCAGCAAGCTCACTGTTGTGGCCCTATAGGAAACACAGTAGAGTAGAAGAGTGCTCTTTCCTCAAAAGCAGAGTGTGTTTCTTGTAATGCGAGCTAGAGTTTGTTTCCCAGTCCTAAATGGAGTTGAATCACATGCAGTTTCTGGTCCTATGAGCAAGGGATGTTTTCTGGTAAGAAGAGTCACTATTGCTCTCCCATTGCCATACACAGTGCAAATAGCACTGGCGTCTGTA
This sequence comes from Peromyscus eremicus, assembly GCF_949786415.1. Taxonomy (NCBI): domain Eukaryota; kingdom Metazoa; phylum Chordata; class Mammalia; order Rodentia; family Cricetidae; genus Peromyscus; species Peromyscus eremicus. Next base: position 93,463 of record NW_026734973.1, on the reverse strand, counting down.
CACAGCATGTACAGTGTATTGGACTTAAGAGGATCTACTGTTCTTGTCAGTTTCCTAAGCAGAATTGAACTAGATATGGCCCGTGTGTGTAGGAAGCACAGTTCTTTTGTTCTGAGCAAGCTCACTGTTCTGGCCCTATAGGAAACACAGTAGAGTAGAAGAGTGCTCTTTTCTCAAAAGCCAAGTGTGTTTCTTGTAAGGCGAGCGAGTGTTTGTTTCGCAGTCCTAAATGAAGTTGAATCACATGCAGTTTCTGGTTCTACGAGCTAGAGATTTTTCTGGTAATAAGAGTCACTATTGCGCTCCCATTGTCATACTCAGGGCAAATAGCACTGGCCTCTGTACCCAGCATGTACAGTGTATTGGACTGAAGAGGATCTACTGTTCTTGTCAGGTTCCTTAAGCAGAGTTGAATTAGATATGGCCCATGTGTGTAGGAAGCACATTTCTTTTGTACTCAGCAAGCTCACTGTTGTGGCCCTATAGGAAACACAGTAGAGTAGAAGAGTGCTCTTTCCTCAAAAGCAGAGTGTGTTTCTTGTAATGCGAGCTAGAGTTTGTTTCCCAGTCCTAAATGGAGTTGAATCACATGCAGTTTCCGTTCCTACGAGCAAGAGTTGTTTTCTGGTAAGGAAAGTCACTATTGCTCTCCCATTGGCATACACAGTGCAAATAGCACTCGCGTCTGTTCCCAGCAAGTACAGTGTATTGGACTGATGAGGAGCTACTGTTCTTGTCAGTTTCCTAAACAAATATGAACTAGATATGGCCCGTGTGTGTAGGAAGCACAGTTCTTTTGTTCTGAGCAAGCTCACTGTTTGGATCCCATAGAAAACACAGTAGAGTAGAAGAGTGCTCTTTTCTCAAAAGCAGAGTGTGTTTCTTGTAAGGCGAGCTAGCGTTTGTTTCCCAATCCTAAATGGAGTTGAATCACATGCAGTTTCTGGTCCTACGAGCAAGAGATGTTTTCTGGTAAGAAGAGTCACTATTGCGCTCCCATTGCCATACACAGTGCAAATAGCACTGGCGTCTGTACCCAGCATGTACAGCGTATTGGACTGAAGAGGATCTACTGTTCTTTTCATTTTCCTAAGTAGAGTTGAACTAGATATGGTGTGTGTGTGTAGGAAGCACAGTTCTTTTGTTCTGAGCAAGCTAATTTTTCGGACCCCATAGAAAACACAGTAGAGTAGAAGAGTGCTCTTTTCTCAAAAGCAAAGTGTGTTTCTTGTAAGGCGAGCTAGCGTTTGTTTCCCAGTCCTAAATGGAGTTGAATCACATGCAGTTTCTGGTCATACGAGCAAGAGTTGTTTTCTGGTAAGAAGAGTCACTATTGCGCTCCCATTGTCAGACACAGGGCAAATAGCACTGGTGTCTGTTCCCAGCATGGACAGTCTGTTGGACTGAAGAGGTTCTACTTTTCTTGTCAGTTTCCTAAGCAGAATTGAACAAGATATTGCCCGTGTGTGTAGGAAGCACAGTTCTTTTGTTCTGAGCAAGCTCACATTTCGAACCCCATAGAAAACACAGTAGAGAGAAGAGTGCTCTTTTCTCAAAATCAGAGTGTGTTTCTTGTAAGGCGAGCTAGCGTTTGTTTCCCAGTCCTAAATGGAGTTGAAATACACATTCAGTTCCTTGTCCTAGGAGCAAGAGTTGTTTTCTGGTTAGAAGTGTCACTATTGTGCTTCCTTTGAAATACACAATGCAAATAGCCCTCACGTCTTTTCCCAGCAAGTACAGTGTATTGGAATGAAGAGGAGCTACTGTTCTTGTCAGTTTCCTAAGCATAGTTGAACTAGATATGGCCCGTGTGTGTAGGAAGCACAGTTCTTTTTTTCTGAGCAAGCGCACTCTTCGGACACCATAGAAAACACAGTAGAGTAGAAGAGTGCTCTTTTCTCAAAAGCAGAGTGTGTTTCTTGTAAGGCGAGCTGGCATTTGTATCCCAGTCCTAAATGGAGTTGAATCACATGCAGGTTCTGGTCCTACAAGCTAGAGTTGTTTTCTGGGAAGAGGAGTCACTATTGCCCTCCCAATGTCATACACAGGGCAAATAGCACTGGCGTCTGTTCCCAGCATGTACAGTGTATTGGACTGAAGAGGAGCTACTGTTCTTGTCAGTTTCCTAAGCAGAATTGAACTAGATACGGCCATGTGTGTAGTAAGCACAGTTCTTTTGTTCTGAGCAAGCTCACTGTTCTGGCCCTATAGGAAACACAGTAGAGTAGAAGAGTGCTCTTTTCTCAAACGCAGAGTGTGTTTCTTGTAAGGTGTGGTAGCGTTTGTTTCCCACCCCTAAATGGAGTATAATCACATGCAGTTTTTGGTCATACGAGCAAGAATTGTTTTCTGGTAAGGAAAGTCACTATTGCGCTCCGTTTTCCATTCACAGTACAAATAGCAGTCATGTCTGTTCCCAGCAAGTACAGTGTATTGGACTGAAGAGGAGCTACTGTTCTTGTCAGTTTCCTAAGCAGAGTTGAACTAGATATGGCCCGTGTGTATAGGAAGCACAGCTCTTTTGTTCTGAGCAAGCTCACTGTGCGGACCCCATAGGAAACTGAGTCCTCTTTTCTCAAAAGCAGAGTGTGTTTCTTGTAAGGCTAGATAGCGTTTGCTTCCCAGACCTAAATGGAGTTGAATCACATGCAGTTTCTGGTCCTACAAGGAAGAGTGGTTTTCTGGTAAGAAGAGTCACTATTGCGCTCGCATTGTCATATACAGGGCAAATAGCACTTGCGTCTTTTCCCAGCATGTACAGTGTATTGGACTGAAGAGGATCTACTGTGCTTGTCAGTTTCCTATGCAGAGTTGAACTAGATATAGCCCGTGTGTGTAGGAAGCACAGTTCTTTTGTTCTGAGCAAGCTCACTGTTCTGGCCCTATAGGAAACACAGTAGAGTAGCAGAGTGCTCTTTTCTCAAAAGCAGAGTGTGTTTCTTGTAAGGCGAGCTAATGTTTGTTTCCAAGTACTAAATGGAGTTGAATCACATGCAGTTTCTGCTCCTACGAGCAGGAGATGTTTTCTGGTAAGAAGAGTCACTATTGTGCTCCCATTGTAATACACAGGGTAAATAGCACTGGCTTCTTTTCCCAGCATGTACAGTGTATTGCACTGAAGAGGATCTATTGTTCTTGTCAGTTTCCTAAGCAGAATTGAACTACATATGGCCCGTGTGTGTAGGAAGCACAGTTCTTTTGTTCTCAGCAAGCTCACTGTTCGGACCCCATAAAAAACACAGTAGAGTAGAATAGTGCTCTTTTCTCAAAAGCAGAGTGTGTTTCTTGTAAGGCGAGCTAGCGTTTGTTTCCCAGATCTAAATGGAGTTGAATCACATGCAGTTTCCGTTCCTACGAGCAAGAGTTGTTCTCTGGTAAGGAAAGTCACTATTGCGCTCCCATTGACGCACACAGTGCAAATAGCACGTGCGTCTGTTCCCAGCAAGTACAGTGTATTGGACTGAAGAGGATCTACTGTTCTTGTCAGTTTTATAAGCAGAATTGAACTAGATATGGCCCGTGTATGTAGGACGCACAGTTCTTTTGTTCTGAGCAAGCTCACTGTTTGGACCCCATAGGAAACACAGTAGAGTAGAAGAGTGCTCTTTTCTCAAAAGCAGAGTGTGTTTCTTGTAAGGCGAGCTAGCGTTTGTTTCCCAGTCCTAAATGGAGTTGAATCACATGCAGTTTCTGGTCCTATGAGCAAGGGATGTTTTCTGGTAAGAAGAGTCACTATTGCTCTCCCATTGCCATACACAGTGCAAATAGCACTGGCGTCTGTACACAGCATGTACAGTGTATTGGACTTAAGAGGATCTACTGTTCTTGTCAGTTTCCTAAGCAGAATTGAACTAGATATGGCCCGTGTGTGTAGGAAGCACAGTTCTTTTGTTCTGAGCAAGCTCACTGTTCTGGCCCTATAGGAAACACAGTAGAGTAGAAGAGTGCTCTTTTCTCAAAAGCCGAGTGTGTTTCTTGTAAGGCGAGCGAGTGTTTGTTTCGCAGTCCTAAATGAAGTTGAATCACATGCAGTTTCTGGTTCTACGAGCTAGAGATTTTTCTGGTAATAAGAGTCACTATTGCGCTCCCATTGTCATACTCAGGGCAAATAGCACTGGCCTCTGTACCCAGCATGTACAGTGTATTGGACTGAAGAGGATCTACTGTTCTTGTCAGGTTCCTTAAGCAGAGTTGAATTAGATATGGCCCATGTGTGTAGGAAGCACATTTCTTTTGTACTCAGCAAGCTCACTGTTGTGGCCCTATAGGAAACACAGTAGAGTAGAAGAGTGCTCTTTCCTCAAAAGCAGCGTGTGTTTCTTGTAATGCGAGCTAGAGTTTGTTTCCCAGTCCTAAATGGAGTTGAATCACATGCAGTTTCCGTTCCTACGAGCAAGAGTTGTTTTCTGGTAAGGAAAGTCACTATTGCTCTCCCATTGGCATACACAGTGCAAATAGCACTCGCGTCTGTTCCCAGCAAGTACAGTGTATTGGACTGATGAGGAGCTACTGTTCTTGTCAGTTTCCTAAACAAATATGAACTAGATATGGCCCGTGTGTGTAGGAAGCACAGTTCTTTTGTTCTGAGCAAGCTCACTGTTTGGATCCCATAGAAAACACAGTAGAGTAGAAGAGTGCTCTTTTCTCAAAAGCAGAGTGTGTTTCTTGTAAGGCGAGCTAGCGTTTGTTTCCCAATCCTAAATGGAGTTGAATCACATGCAGTTTCTGGTCCTACGAGCAAGAGATGTTTTCTGGTAAGAAGAGTCACTATTGCGCTCCCATTGCCATACACAGTGCAAATAGCACTGGCGTCTGTACCCAGCATGTACAGCGTATTGGACTGAAGAAGATCTACTGTTCTTTTCATTTTCCTAAGTAGAGTTGAACTAGATATGGTGTGTGTGTGTAGGAAGCACAGTTCTTTTGTTCTGAGCAAGCTAATTGTTCGGACCCCATAGGAAACACAGTAGAGTAGAAGAGTGCTCTTTTCTCAAAAGCAAAGTGTGTTTCTTGTAAGGCGAGCTAGCGTTTGTTTCCCAGTCCTAAATGGAGTTGAATCACATGCAGTTTCTGGTCATACGAGCAAGAGTTGTTTTCTGGTAAGAAGAGTCACTATTGCGCTCCCATTGTCAGACACAGGGCAAATAGCACTGGTGTCTGTTCCCAGCATGTACAGTCTGTTGGACTGAAGAGGTTCTACTTTTCTTGTCAGTTTCCTAAGCAGAATTGAACAAGATATTGCCCGTGTGTGTAGGAAGCACAGTTCTTTTGTTCTGAGCAAGCTCACATTTCGAACCCCATAGAAAACACAGTAGAGAGAAGAGTGCTCTTTTCTCAAAATCAGAGTGTGTTTCTTGTAAGGCGAGCTAGCGTTTGTTTCCCAGTCCTAAATGGAGTTGAAATACACATTCAGTTCCTTGTCCTAGGAGCAAGAGTTGTTTTCTGGTTAGAAGTGTCACTATTGTGCTTCCTTTGAAATACACAATGCAAATAGCCCTCACGTCTTTTCCCAGCAAGTACAGTGTATTGGAATGAAGAGGAGCTACTGTTCTTGTCAGTTTCCTAAGCATAGTTGAACTAGATATGGCCCGTGTGTGTAGGAAGCACAGTTCTTTTTTTCTGAGCAAGCGCACTCTTCGGACACCATAGAAAACACAGTAGAGTAGAAGAGTGCTCTTTTCTCAAAAGCAGAGTGTGTTTCTTGTAAGGCGAGCTGGCATTTGTATCCCAGTCCTAAATGGAGTTGAATCACATGCAGGTTCTGGTCCTACAAGCAAGAGTTGTTTTCTGGGAAGAGGAGTCACTATTGCCCTCCCAATGTCATACACAGGGCAAATAGCACTGGCGTCTGTTCCCAGCATGTACAGTGTATTGGACTGAAGAGGAGCTACTGTTCTTGTCAGTTTCCTAAGCAGAATTGAACTAGATACGGCCATGTGTGTAGTAAGCACAGTTCTTTTGTTCTGAGCAAGCTCACTGTTCTGGCCCTATAGGAAACACAGTAGAGTAGAAGAGTGCTCTTTTCTCAAACGCAGAGTGTGTTTCTTGTAAGGTGTGCTAGCGTTTGTTTCCCAACCCTAAATGGAGTATAATCACATGCAGTTTTTGGTCATACGAGCAAGAATTGTTTTCTGGTAAGGAAAGTCACTATTGCGCTCCCTTTTCCATTCACAGTACAAATAGCAGTCATGTCTGTTCCCAGCAAGTACAGTGTATTGGACTGAAGAGGAGCTACTGTTCTTGTCAGTTTCCTAAGCAGAGTTGAACTAGATATGGCCCGTGTGTATAGGAAGCACAGCTCTTTTGTTCTGAGCAAGCTCACTGTGCGGACCCCATAGGAAACTGAGTCCTCTTTTCTCAAAAGCAGAGTGTGTTTCTTGTAAGGCTAGATAGCGTTTGCTTCCCAGACCTAAATGGAGTTGAATCACATGCAGTTTCTGGTCCTACAAGGAAGAGTGGTTTTCTGGTAAGAAGAGTCACTATTGCGCTCGCATTGTCATATACAGGGCAAATAGCACTTGCGTCTTTTCCCAGCATGTACAGTGTATTGGACTGAAGAGGATCTACTGTGCTTGTCAGTTTCCTATGCAGAGTTGAACTAGATATAGCCCGTGTGTGTAGGAAGCACAGTTCTTTTGTTCTGAGCAAGCTCACTGTTCTGGCCCTATAGGAAACACAGTAGAGTAGCAGAGTGCTCTTTTCTCAAAAGCAGAGTGTGTTTCTTGTAAGGCGAGCTAATGTTTGTTTCCAAGTACTAAATGGAGTTGAATCACATGCAGTTTCTGCTCCTACGAGCAGGAGATGTTTTCTGGTAAGAAGAGTCACTATTGTGCTCCCATTGTAATACACAGGGTAAATAGCACTGGCTTCTTTTCCCAGCATGTACAGTGTATTGCACTGAAGAGGATCTATTGTTCTTGTCAGTTTCCTAAGCAGAATTGAACTACATATGGCCCGTGTGTGTAGGAAGCACAGTTCTTTTGTTCTCAGCAAGCTCACTGTTCGGACCCCATAAAAAACACAGTAGAGTAGAATAGTGCTCTTTTCTCAAAAGCAGAGTGTGTTTCTTGTAAGGCGAGCTAGCGTTTGTTTCCCAGATCTAAATGGAGTTGAATCACATGCAGTTTCCGTTCCTACGAGCAAGAGTTGTTCTCTGGTAAGGAAAGTCACTATTGCGCTCCCATTGACACACACAGTGCAAATAGCACGTGCGTCTGTTCCCAGCAAGTACAGTGTATTGGACTGAAGAGGATCTACTGTTCTTGTCAGTTTTATAAGCAGAATTGAACTAGATATGGCCCGTGTATGTAGGACGCACAGTTCTTTTGTTCTGAGCAAGCTCACTGTTTGGACCCCATAGGAAACACAGTAGAGTAGAAGAGTGCTCTTTTGTCAAAAGCAGAGTGTGTTTCTTGTAAGGCAAGCTAGCGTTTGTTTCCCAGTCCTAAATGGAGTTGAATCACATGCAGTTTCTGGTCCTATGAGCAAGGGATGTTTTCTGGTAAGAAGAGTCACTATTGCTCTCCCATTGCCATACACAGTGCAAATAGCACTGGCGTCTGTACACAGCATGTACAGTGTATTGGACTTAAGAGGATCTACTGTTCTTGTCAGTTTCCTAAGCAGAATTGAACTAGATATGGCCCGTGTGTGTAGGAAGCACAGTTCTTTTGTTCTGAGCAAGCTCACTGTTCTGGCCCTATAGGAAACACAGTAGAGTAGAAGAGTGCTCTTTTCTCAAAAGCCGAGTGTGTTTCTTGTAAGGCGAGCGAGTGTTTGTTTCGCAGTCCTAAATGAAGTTGAATCACATGCAGTTTCTGGTTCTACGAGCTAGAGATTTTTCTGGTAATAAGAGTCACTATTGCGCTCCCATTGTCATACTCAGGGCAAATAGCACTGGCCTCTGTACCCAGCATGTACAGTGTATTGGACTGAAGAGGATCTACTGTTCTTGTCAGGTTCCTTAAGCAGAGTTGAATTAGATATGGCCCATGTGTGTAGGAAGCACATTTCTTTTGTACTCAGCAAGCTCACTGTTGTGGCCCTATAGGAAACACAGTAGAGTAGAAGAGTGCTCTTTCCTCAAAAGCAGCGTGTGTTTCTTGTAATGCGAGCTAGAGTTTGTTTCCCAGTCCTAAATGGAGTTGAATCACATGCAGTTTCCGTTCCTACGAGCAAGAGTTGTTTTCTGGTAAGGAAAGTCACTATTGCTCTCCCATTGGCATACACAGTGCAAATAGCACTCGCGTCTGTTCCCAGCAAGTACAGTGTATTGGACTGATGAGGAGCTACTGTTCTTGTCAGTTTCCTAAACAAATATGAACTAGATATGGCCCATGTGTGTAGGAAGCACAGTTCTTTTGTTCTGAGCAAGCTCACTGTTTGGATCCCATAGAAAACACAGTAGAGTAGAAGAGTGCTCTTTTCTCAAAAGCAGAGTGTGTTTCTTGTAAGGCGAGCTAGCGTTTGTTTCCCAATCCTAAATGGAGTTGAATCACATGCAGTTTCTGGTCCTACGAGCAAGAGATGTTTTCTGGTAAGAAGAGTCACTATTGCGCTCCCATTGCCATACACAGTGCAAATAGCACTGGCGTCTGTACCCAGCATGTACAGCGTATTGGACTGAAGAGGATCTACTGTTCTTTTCATTTTCCTAAGTAGAGTTGAACTAGATATGGCGTGTGTGTGTAGGAAGCACAGTTCTTTTGTTCTGAGCAAGCTAATTGTTCGGACCCCATAGGAAACACAGTAGAGTAGAAGAGTGCTCTTTTCTCAAAAGCAAAGTGTGTTTCTTGTAAGGCGAGCTAGCGTTTGTTTCCCAGTCCTAAATGGAGTTGAATCACATGCAGTTTCTGGTCATACGAGCAAGAGTTGTTTTCTGGTAAGAAGAGTCACTATTGTGCTCCCATTGTCACACACAGGGCAAATAGCACTGGTGTCTGTTCCCAGCATGTACAGTCTGTTGGACTGAAGAGGTTCTACTGTTCTTGTCAGTTTCCTAAGCAGAATTGAACAAGATATGGCCCGTGTGTGTAGGAAGCACAGTTCTTTTGTTCTGAGCAAGCTCACATTTCGAACCCCATAGAAAACACAGTAGAGAGAAGAGTGCTCTTTTCTCAAAAGCAGAGTGTGTTTCTTGTAAGGCGAGCTAGCGTTTGTTTCCCAGTCCTAAATGGAGTTGAATCACATGCAGTTTCTGGTCATACGAGCAAGAGTTGTTTTCTGGTAAGAAGAGTCACTATTGCGCTCCCATTGTCACACACAGGGCAAATAGCACTGGTGTCTGTTCCCAGCATGTACAGTCTGTTGGACTGAAGAGTTTCTACTGTTCTTGTCAGTTTCCTAAGCAGAATTGAACAAGATATGGCCCGTGTGTGTAGGAAGCACAGTTCTTTTGTTCTGAGCAAGCTCACATTTCGAACCCCATAGAAAACACAGTAGAGAGATGAGTGCTCTTTTCTCAAAAGCAGAGTGTGTTTCTTGTAAGGCGAGCTAGCGTTTGTTTCCCAGTCCTAAATGGAGTTGAAATACACATTCAGTTCCTTGTCCTAGGAGCAAGAGTTGTTTTCTGGTTAGAAGTGTCACTATTGTGCTTCCTTTGAAATACACAATGCAAATAGCCCTCACGTCTGTTCCCAGCAAGTACAGTGTATTGGAATGAAGAGGAGCTACTGTTCTTGTCAGTTTCCTAAGCATAGTTGAACTAGATATGGCCCGTGTGTGTAGGAAGCACAGTTCTTTTTTTCTGAGCAAGTGCACTCTTCGGACACCATAGGAAACACAGTAGAGAAAAGAGTGCTCTTTTCTCAAAAGCAGAGTGTGTTTCTTGTAAGGCGAGCTGGCATTTGTATCCCAGTCCTAAATGGAGTTGAATCACATGCAGGTTCTGGTCCTACAAGCAAGAGTTGTTTTCTGGTAAGAGGAGTCACTATTGCCCTCCCAAAGTCATACACAGGGCAAATAGTACTGGCGTCTGTTCCCAGCATGTACAGTGTATTGGACTGAAGAGGAGCTACTGTTCTTGTCAGTTTCCTAAGCAGAATTGAACTAGATACGGCCATGTGTGTAGTAAGCACAGTTCTTTTGTTCTGAGCAAGCTCACTGTTCTGGCCCTATAGGAAACACAGTAGAGTAGAAGAGTGCTCTTTTCTCAAACGCAGAGTGTGTTTCTTGTAAGGTGTGCTAGCGTTTGTTTCCCACCCCAAATGGAGTTTAATCACATGCAGTTTTTGGTCATACGAGCAAGAATTGTTTTCTGGTAAGGAAAGTCACTATTGCGCTCCCTTTTCCATTCACAGTACAAATAGCACTCATGTCTGTTCCCAGCAAGTACAGTGTATTGGACTGAAGAGGAGCTACTGTTCTTGTCAGTTTCCTAAGCAGAGTTGAACTAGATATGGCCCGTGTGTATAGGAAGCACAGCTCTTTTGTTCTGAGAAAGCTCACTGTGCGGACCCCATAGGAAACTGAGTGCTCTTTTCTCAAAAGCAGAGTGTGTTTCTTGTAAGGCTAGATAGCGTTTGCTTCCCAGACCTAAATGGAGTTGAATCACATGCAGTTTCTGGTCCTACAAGCAAGAGTGGTTTTCTGGTAAGAAGAGTCACTATTGCGCTCGCATTGTCATATACAGGGCAAATAACACTTGCTCTTTTCCCAGCATGTACAGTGTATTGGACTGAAGAGGATCTACTGTTCTTGTCAGTTTCCTATGCAGAGTTGAACTAGATATAGCCCGTGTGTGTAGGAAGCACAGTTCTTTTGTTCTGACCAAGCTCACTGTTCTGGCCCTATAGGAAACACAGTAGAGTAGCAGAGTGCTCTTTTCTCAAAAGCAGAGTGTGTTTCTTGTAAGGCGAGCTAATGTTTGTTTCCAAGTACTAAATGGAGTTGAATCACATGCAGTTTCTGTTCCTACGAGCAAGAGATGTTTTCTGGTAAGAAGAGTCACTATTGTGCTCCCATTGTCATACACAGGGCAAATAGCACTGGCTTCTTTTCCCAGCATGTACAGTGTATTGCACTGAAGAGGATCTACTGTTCTTGTCAGTTTCCTAAGCAGAATTGAACTAGATATGGCCCGTGTGTGTAGGAAGCACAGTTCTTTTGTTCTCAGCAAGCTCACTGTTCGCACCCCATAAAAAACACAGTAGAGTAGAATAGTGCTCTTTTCTCAAAAGCAGAGTGTGTTTCTTGTAAGGCGAGCTAGCGTTTGTTTCCCAGTCCTAAATGGAGTTGAATCACATGCAGTGTCTGGTCCTACGAGCAAGAGTTGTTTTCTGGTAAGAAGAGTCACTATTGTGCTCCCATTGTCATACACAGTGCAAATAGCCCTCGCGTCTGTTCCCAGCAAGTACAGTGTATTGGACAGAAGAGGAGCTACTGTTTTTGTCAGTTTCCTAAGCAGAGTTGAACTAGGTATGACCTGTGTGTGTAGGAAGCACAGTTCTTTTGTTCTCAGCAAGCTCACTGTTTGGACCCCATAAGAAACACAGTAGAGTAGATGTGTGCCCTATTTTCAAAAGCAGAGTGTGTTTCTTGTAAGGCGAGCTAGTGTTTGTTTCCAAGTACTAAATGGAGTTGAAACACATGCAGTTTCTGTTCCTACGAGCAAGAGATGTTTTCTGGTAAGAAGAGTCACTATTGTGCTCCCATTGTAATATACAGGGCAAATAGCACTGGCTTCTTTTCCCAGCATGTACAGTGTATTGCACTGAAGAGGATCTACTGTTCTTGTCAGTTTCCCAAGCAGAATTGAACTAGATATGGCCATGTGTGCAGGAAGTACATTTCTTTTGTTCTGAGCAAGCTCACTGTTCGGACCCCATAGGAAATACAGTAGAGTAGAAGAGTGCTCTTTTCTCAAAAGCAGAGTGTGTTTCTTGTAAGTCAAGCTAGTGTTTTTTTTCCCAGTCCTAAATGGAGTTGAATCACATGCAGTTTTTGGTCCTACGAGCAAGAGTTGTTTTCTGGTAAGGAAAGTCACTATTGCGCTCCCATTGACATACACAGTGCAAATAGCACTTGCGTCTATTCCCAGCAAGTACAGTGTATTGGACTGAAGAGGAGCTACTGTTCTTGACAGTTTCCTAAGCAGAGTTGAACTAGATATGGCCCGTGTGCGTAGGAAGCACAGTTCTTTTGTTCTGAGCAAGCTCACTGTTCGGAACCCATAGGACACATAGTAGAGAACAAGAGTGCTCTTTTCTCAAAAGCAGACTGTGTTTCTTGTAAGGCTGGCTATTGTTTGTTTCCCAGTCAGAAACAGAGTTGAATCTCATGCTGTTTCTGGTCCTACGAGCAAGAGTTGTTTTCTGGTAAGGAAAGTCACTATTGTGCTCCTTTTGCCACACACAGTGCAAATAGCACTAGCGTCTGTTCCCAGCATGTACAGTGTATTGGACTGAAGAGGATCTACTGTTCTTGTCAGTTTCCTAAGCAGAGTTGAACTAGATATGGCCCGTGTGTGTAGGAAGCACAGTTCTTTTGTTCTGAGCAAGCTCACTGTTCTGGCCCTATAGGAAACACAGTAGAGTAGAAGAGTACTCTTTTCTCAAAACAGAGTGGGTTTCTTGTAAGGCGAGCTAGCGTTTGTTTCCCCGTCCTAAATGGATTTGAATCACATGCAGTTTCTGGTCCTACGAGCAAGAGTTTTTTCTGGTAAGAAGAGTCACTATTGCGCTCCCATTTCATACACAGGGCAAATAGCACTGGCATTTGTTCCCAGCATGTACAGTGTATTGGACTGAAGAGGATCTACTGTTCTTGTCAGGTTCCTAAGCAGAGTTGAACTAGATATGGCCCGTGTATGTAGGAAGCACATTTCTTTTGTTCTGAACAAGCTCACTCTTCTGGCCCTATAGGAAACCCAGTAGAGTAGATGTGTGCCCTATTCTCTAAAGCAGAGTGTGTTTCTTGTAAGGCGAGCTGGCGTTTGTTTCCCAATCCTAAATGGATTTGAATCACATGCAGTTTCTGGTCCTACGAGCAAGAGTTGTTTTCTGGTAAGAAGAGTCACTATTGTGCTCCCATTGCTGCAGACAGGGCAAATAGCACTCGCGTCTGTTCCCAGCAAGTACAGTGTATTGGACTGAAGAGGGGCTACTGTTCTCGTCAGTTTCCTAAGCAGAGTTGAACTAGATATGGCCCGTGTGTAGGAAGCACAGTTCTTTTGTTCTAAGCAAGCTCACTGTTCTGGCCCTATAGGAAACACAGTAGAGTAGAAGTGTGCCCTTTTCTCAAAAGCAGAGCTTGTTTCTTGTAAGGCTAGCTAGCGTTTGTTTCCCAGTCCTAAGTGGAGTTGAATCACATGCAGTTTCTGGTCCTACGAGCAAGAGTTGTTTTCTGGTAAAAATAGTCACTATTGCGCTCCCAATGCCGAACACAGTGCAAATAGCACTCGCGTCTATTCCCAGCAAGTACAGTGTATTGGACTGAAGGGGATCTACTGTTCTTGTCAGTTTCCTAAGCAGAATTGAACTAGATATGGCCCGTGTGTATAGGAAGCACAGTTCTTTTGTTCTGAGCATGCTCACTGTAAGGACCCCATGGGAAACACAGTAGAGTAGAAGAGTACTCTTTTCTCAAAAGCAGAGTGTGTTTCTTGTAAGGCGATCTAGCGTTTGTTTCCCAGTCCTAAATGGGGTTGAATCACATGCAGTTTCTGGTCATACGAGCAAGAGTTGTTTTCTGGTAAGAAGAGTCACTATTGTGCTACCATTGTCACACACAGGGCAAATAGCACTGGCGTCTCTTCCCAATATGTACAGTCTATTGGACTGAAGAGGTTCTACTGTTCTTGTCAGTTTCCTAAGCAGAATTGAACAAGATATGGCCCGTGTGTGTAGGAAGCACAGTTCTTTTGTTCTGAGCAAGCTCACATTTCGAACCCCATAGGAAACACAGTAGAGTAGAAGAGTGCATTTTTCTCAAAAGCAGAGTGTGTTTCTTGTAAGGCGAGCTAGCGTTTGTTTCCCAGTCCTAAATGGAGATGAAATACACATGCAGTTTCTGGTCCTACGAGCAAGAGTTGTTTTCTGGTAAGAAGAGTCACTATTGCGCTCTTTTTGCCATACACAGTGCAAATAGTCCTCGCGTCTGTTCCCAGCAAGTACAGTGTATTGGACTGAAGAGGAGCTACTGTTCTTGTCAGTTTCCTAAGCAGAGTTGAACTAGATATGGCCCGTGTGTGTAGGAAGCACAGTTCTTTTGTTCTCAGCAAGCTCACTGTTCAGACCCCATAGAAAACACAGTAGAGTAGAAGAGTGCTCTTTTCTCAAAAGCAGAGTGTGTTTCTTGTAAGGCGAGCTAGCCTTTGTTTCGCAGTCCTAAATGGAGTTGAATCACATGCAGTTTCCGTTCCTACGAGCAATAGTTGTTTTCTGGTAAGGAAAGTCACTATTGTGCTCCCTTTGCCATACACAGTGCAAATAGCACTCGCGTCTGTTCCCAGCATGTACAGTCTATTGGACTGAAGAGGTTCTACTGTTCTTGTCAGTTTCCTAAGCAGAATTGAACAAGATATGGCCCGTGTGTGTAGGAAGCAGAGTTCTTTTGTTCTGAGCAAGCTCACATTTCGAACCCCATAGGAAACACAGTAGAGTAGAAGAGTGCATTTTTCTCAAAAGCAGAGTGTGTTTCTTGTAAGGCGAGCTAGCGTTTGTTTCCCAGTCCTAAATGGAGATGAAATACACATGCAGTTTCTGGTCCTACGAGCAAGAGTTGTTTTCTGGTAAGAATAGTCACTATTGTGCTCCCATTGTCATACACAGTGCAAATAGCCCTTGTGTCTGTTCCCAGCAAGTACAGTTTATTGGACTGAAGAGGAGCTACTGTTTTTGTCAGTTTCCTAAGCAGAGTTGAACTAGATATGGCCCATGTGTGTAGGAAGCACAGTTCTTTTGTACTCAGCAAGGTCACTGTTCTGGCCCTATAGGAAACACAGTAGTGTAGAAGAGTGCTCTTTCCTCAAAAGCAGAGTTTGTTTTTTGTAAGGCGAGCTAGCGTTTGTTTCGCAGTCCTAAATGGATTTGAATCACATGCAGTTTTCGTTTCTACGAGCAATACTTGTTTTCTGGTAAGGAAAGTCACTATTGTGCTCCCTTTGCCATACACAGTGCAAATAGCACTCGCGTCTGCTCTCAGCAAGTACAGTGTATTTGATTGAAGAGGAGCTACTGTTCTTGTCAGTTTCCTAAGCAGACTTGAACTAGATTTGGCCCGTGTGTGTAGGAAGCACAGTTCATTTGTTCTGAGAAAGCTCACTGTTCGAACCCCATAGGAAACACAGTAGAGTAGAAGAGTACTCTTTTCTCAAAAGCAGAGTGTGTTTCTTGTAAGGCAAGATAGCGTTTGCTTCCCAGACCTAAATGGAGTTGAATCACATGCAGTTTCTGGTCCTACAAGCAAGAATTCTTTTCTTGTAAGAAGAGTCACTATTGTGCTCCCATTGCCATACACAGTGCAAATAGCACTCGCGTCTGTTCCCAGCAATTACAGTGTATTGGACTGAAGAAGAGCTACTGTTCTTGTCAGTTTCCTAAGCAGACTTGAACTAGATATGACCTGTGTGTGTAGGAAGCACAGTTCATTTGTTCTGAGCAAGCTCACTGTTCGGACCCCATAGGAAACACAGTAGAGTAGAAGAGTGCATTTTTCTCAATAGCAGAGCTTGTTTCTTGTAAGGCAAGATAGCGTTTGCTTCCCAGTCCTAAATGGAGTTGAATCACATGAAGTTTCTGGTCCTAAGAGCAAGAGTTGTTTTCTGGTAAGAAGAGTCACTATTGTGCTCCCATTGCCATACACAGTGCAAATAGCACTCGCGTCTGCTCTCAGCAAGTACAGTGTATTTGATTGAAGAGGAGCTACTGTTCTTGTCAGTTTCCTAAGCAGACTTGAACTAGATAAGGCCCGTGTGTGTAGGAAGCACAGTTCTTTTGTTCTGAGCAAGCTCACTGTTCCAACCCCATAGGAAACACAGTAGAGAGAAGAGTGCTCTTTTCTCAAAAGCAGAGTGTGTTTCTTGTAAGGCGAGCTACCGTTTGTTTCCCAGTCCTAAAGGGAGTTGAAATACAGATGCAGTTTCAGGTCCTACGAGCAAGAGTTGTTTTCTGGTTAGAGTGTCACTATTGTGCTCCCTTTGCCACACACAATGCAAATATCCCTCGCGTCTGTTCCCAGCAAGTACAGCGTATTGGAATGAAGAGGAGCTACTGTTCTTGTCAGTTTCGTAAGCAGAGTTGTACTAGATATGGCCCGTGTGTGTAGGAAGCACAGTTCTTTTGTTCTCAGCAAGCTCACTGTTCGGACCCCATAGAAAACACAGTAGAGTAGAAGAGTGCTCTTTTCTCAAAAGCAGAGTGTGTATCTTGTAAGGCGAGCTAGCCTTTGTTTCGCAGTCCTAAATGGAGTTGAATCACATGCAGTTTCCGTTCCTACGAGCAAGAGTTGTTTTCTGGTAAGGAAAGTCACTATTGCGCTCCCATTGCCATACTCAGTGCAAATAGCACTGGCGTCTGTTCCCAGCAAGTACAGTGTATTGGACTGAAGAGGAGCTACTGTTCTTGTCAGTTTCCTAAGCAGAGTTGAACTAGATATGGCCCGTGTGTATAGGAAGCACAGCTCTTTTGTTCTGAGCAAGCTCACTGTGCGGACCCCATAGGAAACTGAGTCCTCTTTTCTCAAAAGCAGAGTGTGTTTCTTGTAAGGCTAGATAGCGTTTGCTTCCCAGACCTAAATGGAGTTGAATCACATGCAGTTTCTGGTCCTACAAGGAAGAGTGGTTTTCTGGTAAGAAGAGTCACTATTGCGCTCGCATTGTCATATACAGGGCAAATAGCACTTGCGTCTTTTCCCAGCATGTACAGTGTATTGGACTGAAGAGGATCTACTGTGCTTGTCAGTTTCCTATGCAGAGTTGAACTAGATATAGCCCGTGTGTGTAGGAAGCACAGTTCTTTTGTTCTGAGCAAGCTCACTGTTCTGGCCCTATAGGAAACACAGTAGAGTAGCAGAGTGCTCTTTTCTCAAAAGCAGAGTGTGTTTCTTGTAAGGCGAGCTAATGTTTGTTTCCAAGTACTAAATGGAGTTGAATCACATGCAGTTTCTGCTCCTACGAGCAAGAGATGTTTTCTGGTAAGAAGAGTCACTATTGTGCTCCCATTGTAATACACAGGGTAAATAGCACTGGCTTCTTTTCCCAGCATGTACAGTGTATTGCACTGAAGAGGATCTATTGTTCTTGTCAGTTTCCTAAGCAGAATTGAACTACATATGGCCCGTGTGTGTAGGAAGCACAGTTCTTTTGTTCTCAGCAAGCTCACTGTTCGGACCCCATAAAAAACACAGTAGAGTAGAATAGTGCTCTTTTCTCAAAAGCAGAGTGTGTTTCTTGTAAGGCGAGCTAGCGTTTGTTTCCCAGATCTAAATGGAGTTGAATCACATGCAGTTTCCGTTCCTACGAGCAAGAGTTGTTCTCTGGTAAGGAAAGTCACTATTGCGCTCCCATTGACACACACAGTGCAAATAGCACGTGCGTCTGTTCCCAGCAAGTACAGTGTATTGGACTGAAGAGGATCTACTGTTCTTGTCAGTTTTATAAGCAGAATTGAACTAGATATGGCCCGTGTATGTAGGACGCACAGTTCTTTTGTTCTGAGCAAGCTCACTGTTTGGACCCCATAGGAAACACAGTAGAGTAGAAGAGTGCTCTTTTGTCAAAAGCAGAGTGTGTTTCTTGTAAGGCAAGCTAGCGTTTGTTTCCCAGTCCTAAATGGAGTTGAATCACATGTAGTTTCTGGTCCTATGAGCAAGGGATGTTTTCTGGTAAGAAGAGTCACTATTGCTCTCCCATTGCCATACACAGTGCAAATAGCACTGGCGTCTGTACACAGCATGTACAGTGTATTGGACTTAAGAGGATCTACTGTACTTGTCAGTTTCCTAAGCAGAATTGAACTAGATATGGCCCGTGTGTGTAGGAAGCACAGTTCTTTTGTTCTGAGCAAGCTCACTGTTCTGGCCCTATAGGAAAAACAGTAGAGTAGAAGAGTGCTCTTTTCTCAAAAGCCGAGTGTGTTTCTTGTAAGGCGAGCGAGTGTTTGTTTCGCAGTCCTAAATGAAGTTGAATCACATGCAGTTTCTGGTTCTACGAGCTAGAGATTTTTCTGGTAATAAGAGTCACTATTGCGCTCCCATTGTCATACTCAGGGCAAATAGCACTGGCCTCTGTACCCAGCATGTACAGTGTATTGGACTGAAGAGGATCTACTGTTCTTGTCAGATTCCTTAAGCAGAGTTGAATTAGATATGGCCCATGTGTGTAGGAAGCACATTTCTTTTGTACTCAGCAAGCTCACTGTTGTGGCCCTATAGGAAACACAGTAGAGTAGAAGAGTGCTCTTTCCTCAAAAGCAGAGTGTGTTTCTTGTAATGCGAGCTAGAGTTTGTTTCCCAGTCCTAAATGGAGTTGAATCACATGCAGTTTCCGTTCCTACGAGCAAGAGTTGTTTTCTGGTAAGGAAAGTCACTATTGCTCTCCCATTGGCATACACAGTGCAAATAGCACTCGCGTCTGTTCCCAGCAAGTACAGTGTATTGGACTGATGAGGAGCTACTGTTCTTGTCAGTTTCCTAAACAAATATGAACTAGATATGGCCCGTGTGTGTAGGAAGCACAGTTCTTTTGTTCTGAGCAAGCTCACTGTTTGGATCCCATAGAAAACACAGTAGAGTAGAAGAGTGCTCTTTTCTCAAAAGCAGAGTGTGTTTCTTGTAAGGCGAGCTAGCGTTTGTTTCCCAATCCTAAATGGAGTTGAATCACATGCAGTTTCTGGTCCTACGAGCAAGAGATGTTTTCTGGTAAGAAGAGTCACTATTGCGCTCCCATTGCCATACACAGTGCAAATAGCACTGGCGTCTGTACCCAGCATGTACAGCGTATTGGACTGAAGAGGATCTACTGTTCTTTTCATTTTCCTAAGTAGAGTTGAACTAGATATGGCGTGTGTGTGTAGGAAGCACAGTTCTTTTGTTCTGAGCAAGCTAATTGTTCGGACCCCATAGGAAACACAGTAGAGTAGAAGAGTGCTCTTTTCTCAAAAGCAAAGTGTGTTTCTTGTAAGGCGAGCTAGCGTTTGTTTCCCAGTCCTAAATGGAGTTGAATCACATGCAGTTTCTGGTCATACGAGCAAGAGTTGTTTTCTGGTAAGAAGAGTCACTATTGCGCTCCCATTGTCACACACAGGGCAAATAGCACTGGTGTCTGTTCCCAGCATGTACAGTCTGTTGGACTGAAGAGGTTCTACTGTTCTTGTCAGTTTCCTAAGCAGAATTGAACAAGATATGGCCCGTGTGTGTAGGAAGCACAGTTCTTTTGTTCTGAGCAAGCTCACATTTCGAACCCCATAGAAAACACAGTAGAGAGAAGAGTGCTCTTTTCTCAAAAGCAGAGTGTGTTTCTTGTAAGGCGAGCTAGCGTTTGTTTCCCAGTCCTAAATGGAGTTGAATCACATGCAGTTTCTGGTCATACGAGCAAGAGTTGTTTTCTGGTAAGAAGAGTCACTATTGCGCTCCCATTGTCACACACAGGGCAAATAGCACTGGTGTCTGTTCCCAGCATGTACAGTCTGTTGGACTGAAGAGTTTCTACTGTTCTTGTCAGTTTCCTAAGCAGAATTGAACAAGATATGGCCCGTGTGTGTAGGAAGCACAGTTCTTTTGTTCTGAGCAAGCTCACATTTCGAACCCCATAGAAAACACAGTAGAGAGATGAGTGCTCTTTTCTCAAAAGCAGAGTGTGTTTCTTGTAAGGCGAGCTAGCGTTTGTTTCCCAGTCCTAAATGGAGTTGAAATACACATTCAGTTCCTTGTCCTAGGAGCAAGAGTTGTTTTCTGGTTAGAAGTGTCACTATTGTGCTTCCTTTGAAATACACAATGCAAATAGCCCTCACGTCTGTTCCCAGCAAGTACAGTGTATTGGAATGAAGAGGAGCTACTGTTCTTGTCAGTTTCCTAAGCATAGTTGAACTAGATATGGCCCGTGTGTGTAGGAAGCACAGTTCTTTTTTTCTGAGCAAGTGCACTCTTCGGACACCATAGGAAACACAGTAGAGTAGAAGAGTGCTCTTTTCTCAAAAGCAGAGTGTGTTTCTTGTAAGGCGAGCTGGCATTTGTATCCCAGTCCTAAATGGAGTTGAATCACATGCAGGTTCTGGTCCTACAAGCAAGAGTTGTTTTCTGGTAAGAGGAGTCACTATTGTGCTCCCATTGTCATACACAGGGCAAATAGTACTGGCGTCTGTTCCCAGCATGTACAGTGTATTGGACTGAAGAGGAGCTACTGTTCTTGTCAGTTTCCTAAGCAGAATTGAACTAGATACGGCCATGTGTGTAGTAAGCACAGTTCTTTTGTTCTGAGCAAGCTCACTGTTCTGGCCCTATAGGAAACACAGTAGAGTAGAAGAGTGCTCTTTTCTCAAACGCAGAGTGTGTTTCTTGTAAGGTGTGCTAGCGTTTGTTTCCCACCCCAAATGGAGTTTAATCACATGCAGTTTTTGGTCATACGAGCAAGAATTGTTTTCTGGTAAGGAAAGTCACTATTGCGCTCCCTTTTCCATTCACAGTACAAATAGCACTCATGTCTGTTCCCAGCAAGTACAGTGTATTGGACTGAAGAGGAGCTACTGTTCTTGTCAGTTTCCTAAGCAGAGTTGAACTAGATATGGCCCGTGTGTATAGGAAGCACAGCTCTTTTGTTCTGAGAAAGCTCACTGTGCGGACCCCATAGGAAACTGAGTGCTCTTTTCTCAAAAGCAGAGTGTGTTTCTTGTAAGGCTAGATAGCGTTTGCTTCCCAGACCTAAATGGAGTTGAATCACATGCAGTTTCTGGTCCTACAATAAGAGTGGTTTTCTGGTAAGAAGAGTCACTATTGCGCTCGCATTGTCATATACAGGGCAAATAACACTTGCTCTTTTCCCAGCATGTACAGTGTATTGGACTGAAGAGGATCTACTGTTCTTGTCAGTTTCCTATGCAGAGTTGAACTAGATATAGCCCGTGTGTGTAGGAAGCACAGTTCTTTTGTTCTGACCAAGCTCACTGTTCTGGCCCTATAGGAAACACAGTAGAGTAGCAGAGTGCTCTTTTCTCAAAAGCAGAGTGTGTTTCTTGTAAGGCGAGCTAATGTTTGTTTCCAAGTACTAAATGGAGTTGAATCACATGCAGTTTCTGTTCCTACGAGCAAGAGATGTTTTCTGGTAAGAAGAGTCACTATTGTGCTCCCATTGTCATACACAGGGCAAATAGCACTGGCTTCTTTTCCCAGCATGTACAGTGTATTGCACTGAAGAGGATCTACTGTTCTTGTCAGTTTCCTAAGCAGAATTGAACTAGATATGGCCCGTGTGTAGGAAGCACAGTTCTTTTGTTCTCAGCAAGCTCACTGTTCGCACCCCATAAAAAACACAGTAGAGTAGAATAGTGCTCTTTTCTCAAAAGCAGAGTGTGTTTCTTGTAAGGCAAGCTAGCGTTTGTTTCCCAGTCCTAAATGGAGTTGAATCACATGCAGTGTCTGGTCCTACGAGCAAGAGTTGTTTTCTGGTAAGAAGAGTCACTATTGTGCTCCCATTGTCATACACAGTGCAAATAGCCCTCGCGTCTGTTCCCAGCAAGTACAGTGTATTGGACAGAAGAGGAGCTACTGTTTTTGTCAGTTTCCTAAGCAGAGTTGAACTAGGTATGACCTGTGTGTGTAGGAAGCACAGTTCTTTTGTTCTGAGCAAGCTCACTGTTTGGACCCCATAAGAAACACAGTAGAGTAGATGTGTGCCCTATTTTCAAAAGCAGAGTGTGTTTCTTGTAAGGCGAGCTAGTGTTTGTTTCCAAGTACTAAATGGAGTTGAAACACATGCAGTTTCTGTTCCTACGAGCAAGAGATGTTTTCTGGTAAGAAGAGTCACTATTGTGCTCCCATTGTAATATACAGGGCAAATAGCACTGGCTTCTTTTCCCAGCATGTACAGTGTATTGCACTGAAGAGGATCTACTGTTCTTGTCAGTTTCCCAAGCAGAATTGAACTAGATATGGCCATGTGTGCAGGAAGTACATTTCTTTTGTTCTGAGCAAGCTCACTGTTCGGACCCCATAGGAAATACAGTAGAGTAGAAGAGTGCTCTTTTCTCAAAAGCAGAGTGTGTTTCTTGTAAGTCAAGCTAGTGTTTTTTTTCCCAGTCCTAAATGGAGTTGAATCACATGCAGTTTTTGGTCCTACGAGCAAGAGTTGTTTTCTGGTAAGGAAAGTCACTATTGCGCTCCCATTGACATACACAGTGCAAATAGCACTTGCGTCTATTCCCAGCAAGTACAGTGTATTGGACTGAAGAGGAGCTACTGTTCTTGACAGTTTCCTAAGCAGAGTTGAACTAGATATGGCCCGTGTGCGTAGGAAGCACAGTTCTTTTGTTCTGAGCAAGCTCACTGTTCGGAACCCATAGGACACATAGTAGAGAACAAGAGTGCTCTTTTCTCAAAAGCAGACTGTGTTTCTTGTAAGGCTGGCTATTGTTTGTTTCCCAGTCAGAAACAGAGTTGAATCTCATGCTGTTTCTGGTCCTACGAGCAAGAGTTGTTTTCTGGTAAGGAAAGTCACTATTGTGCTCCTTTTGCCACACACAGTGCAAATAGCACTAGCGTCTGTTCCCAGCATGTACAGTGTATTGGACTGAAGAGGATCTACTGTTCTTGTCAGTTTCCTAAGCAGAGTTGAACTAGATATGGCCCGTGTGTGTAGGAAGCACAGTTCTTTTGTTCTGAGCAAGCTCACTGTTCTGGCCCTATAGGAAACACAGTAGAGTAGAAGAGTACTCTTTTCTCAAAACAGAGTGGGTTTCTTGTAAGGCGAGCTAGCGTTTGTTTCCCCGTCCTAAATGGATTTGAATCACATGCAGTTTCTGGTCCTACGAGCAAGAGTTTTTTCTGGTAAGAAGAGTCACTATTGCGCTCCCATTTCATACACAGGGCAAATAGCACTGGCATTTGTTCCCAGCATGTACAGTGTATTGGACTGAAGAGGATCTACTGTTCTTGTCAGGTTCCTAAGCAGAGTTGAACTAGATATGGCCCGTGTATGTAGGAAGCACATTTCTTTTGTTCTGAACAAGCTCACTCTTCTGGCCCTATAGGAAACCCAGTAGAGTAGATGTGTGCCCTATTCTCTAAAGCAGAGTGTGTTTCTTGTAAGGCGAGCTGGCGTTTGTTTCCCAATCCTAAATGGATTTGAATCACATGCAGTTTCTGGTCCTACGAGCAAGAGTTGTTTTCTGGTAAGAAGAGTCACTATTGTGCTCCCATTGCTGCAGACAGGGCAAATAGCACTCGCGTCTGTTCCCAGCAAGTACAGTGTATTGGACTGAAGAGGGGCTACTGTTCTCGTCAGTTTCCTAAGCAGAGTTGAACTAGATATGGCCCGTGTGTAGGAAGCACAGTTCTTTTGTTCTAAGCAAGCTCACTGTTCTGGCCCTATAGGAAACACAGTAGAGTAGAAGTGTGCCCTTTTCTCAAAAGCAGAGCTTGTTTCTTGTAAGGCTAGCTAGCGTTTGTTTCCCAGTCCTAAGTGGAGTTGAATCACATGCAGTTTCTGGTCCTACGAGCAAGAGTTGTTTTCTGGTAAAAATAGTCACTATTGCGCTCCCAATGCCAAACACACTGCAAATAGCACTCGCGTCTATTCCCAGCAAGTACAGTGTATTGGACTGAAGGGGATCTACTGTTCTTGTCAGTTTCCTAAGCAGAATTGAACTAGATATGGCCCGTGTGTATAGGAAGCACAGTTCTTTTGTTCTGAGCATGCTCACTGTAAGGACCCCATGGGAAACACAGTAGAGTAGAAGAGTGCTGTTTTCTCAAAAGCAGAGTGTGTTTCTTGTAAGGCGAGCTGGCGTTTGCTTCCCAGACCTAAATGGATTTGAATCACATGCAGTTTCTGGTCCTAGAAGCAAGAGTTTTTTCTGGTAAGAAAAGTCACTATTGGGCTCCCATTGTCATACAAAGTGCAAATAGCACTGGCGTCTGTTCCCAGCAAGTACAGTGTATTGGACTGAAGAGGAGCTACTGTTCTTGTCAGTTTCCTAAGCAGAGTTGAACTAGATATGGCCCGTGTGTATAGGAAGCACAGCTCTTTTGTTCTGAGCAAGCTCACTGTGCGGACCCCATAGGAAACTCAGTGCTCTTTTCTCAAAAGCAGAGTGTGTTTCTTGTAAGGCTAGATAGCGTTTGCTTCCCAGACCTAAATGGAGTTGAATCACATGCAGTTTCTGGTCCTACAAGCAAGAGTGGTTTTCTGGTAAGAAGAGTCACTATTGTGCTCGCATTGTCATACACAGGGCAAATAGCACTGGCGTCTTTTCCCAGCATGTACAGTGTATTGGACTGAGGAGGATCTACTGTTCTTGTCAGTTTCCTATGCAGAGTTGAACTAGATATAGCCCGTGTGTGTAGGAAGCACAGTTCTTTTGTTCTGAGCAACCTCACTGTTCTGGCCCTATAGGAAACACAGTAGAGTAGCAGAGTGCTCTTTTCTCAAAAGCAGAGTGTGCTTCTTGTAAGGCGAGCTAGTGTTTGTTTCCAAGTACTAAATGGAGTTGAAACACATGCAGTTTCTGTTCCTACGAGCAAGAGATGTTTTCTGGTAAGAAGAGTCACTATTGTGCTCCCATTGTCATACACAGGGCAAACAGCACTGGCTTCTTTTCCCAGCATGTACAGTGTATTGCACTGAAGAGGATCTACTGTTCTTGTCAGTTTCCCAAGCAGAATTGAACTAGATATGGCCATGTGTGCAGGAAGTACATTTCTTTTGTTCTGAGCAAGCTCACTGTTCGGACCCCATAGGAAATACAGTAGAGTAGAAGAGTGCTCTTTTCTCAAAAGCAGAGTGTGTTTCTTGTAAGTCGAGCTAGTGTTTTTTTTCCCATTCCTAAATGGAGTTGAATCACATGCAGTTTTTGGTCCTACGCGCAAGAGCTCTTTTCTGGTAAGGAAAGTCACTATTGCGCTCCCATTGCCAAACACACTGCAAATAGCACTCGCATCTGTTCCCAGCAAGTACAGTGTATTGGACTGAAGAGGAGCTACTGTTCTTGTCAGTTTCCTAAGCAGAATTGAACTGGATATAGCCATTTGTGTAGGAATTACAGTTCTTTTGTTCTGAGCAAGCTCACTGTACTGGCCCTATAGGAAACACAGTAGAGTAGAAGACAGCTCTTTTCTCAAAAGCAGACTGTGTTTCTTGTAAGTCGAGCTAACATTTGTTTCCCAGTCCTAAATGGAGTTGAATCACATGCAGTTTTTGGTCCTACGAGCAAGAGTTGTTTTCCTGTAAGGAAAGTCACTATTGCGCTCCCATTGACATACACAGTGCAAATAGCACTTGCGTCTGTTCCCAGCAAGTACAGTGTATTGGACTGAAGAGGAGCTACTGTTATTGACAGTTTCCTAAGCAGAGTTGAACTAGATATGGCCCGTGTGCGTAGGAAGCACAGTTCTTTTGTTCTGAGCAAGCTCACTGTTCGGAACCCATAGGACACATAGTAGAGAACAAGAGTGCTGTTTTCTCAAAAGCAGAGTGTGTTTCTTGTAAGGCTGGCTATTGTTTGATTCCCAGTCAGAAACGGAGTTGAATCTCATGCTGTTTCTGGTCCTAAGAGCAAGAGTTGTTTTCTGGTAAGGAAAGTCACTATTGTGCTCCTTTTGCCACACACAGTGCAAATAGCACTAGCGTCTGTTCCCAGCAAGTACAGTGTATTGGACTGAAGAGGATCTACTGTTCTTGTCAGTTTAATAAGCAGAGTTGAACTAGATATGGCCCATGTGTGTAGGAAGCACAGTTCTTTTGTACTCAGCAAGCTCACTGTTCTGGCCCTATAGGAAACACAGTAGAGTAGAAGAGTGCTCTTTCCTCAAAAGCAGAGTGTGTTTTTTGTAAGGCGAGCTAGCGTTTGTTTCCCAGTCCTAAACGGAGTTGAATCACATGCAGTTTCAGGTCCTACGAGCAAGAGTTGTTTTTTGGTAAGGAGAGTCACTATTGCGCTCCCATTGCCATACACAGTGCAAATAGCACTCGCGTCTGTTCCCAGCAAGTACAGTGTATTGGACAGAAGAGGAGCTACTGTTCTTGTCAGTTTCCTAAGCAGACTTGAACTAGATATGGCCCGTGTGTGTAGGAAGCACAGTTCATTTGTGCTGAGCAAGCTCACTGTTCGGACCCCATAGGAAACACAGTAGAGTAGAAGAGTGCATTTTTCTCAAAAGCAGAGTGTGTTTCTTGTAAGGCCAGCTAGCGTTTGTTTTCCAGTCCTAAATGGAGCTGAAATACACATGCAGTTTCTGGTCCTACGAGCAAGAGTTGTTTTCTGGTAAGAAGAGTCACTATTGTGCTCCCTTTGCCATACACAGTGCAAATAGCCCTCGCGTCTGTTCCCAGCAAGTACAGTGTATTGGAATGAAGAGGAGCTAATGTTCTTGTCATTTCCTAAGCAGAGTTGAACTAGATATGGCCCATGTGTGTAGGAAGCACAGTTCTTTTGTACTCAGCAAGGTCACTGTTCTGGCCCTATAGGAAACACAGTAGTGTAGAAGAGTGCTCTTTCCTCAAAAGCAGAGTTTGTTTTTTGTAAGGCGAGCTAGCGTTTGTTTCGCAGTCCTAAATGGATTTGAATCACATGCAGTTTTCGTTTCTACGAGCAATACTTGTTTTCTGGTAAGGAAAGTCACTATTGTGCTCCCTTTGCCATACACAGTGCAAATAGCACTCGCGTCTGCTCTCAGCAAGTACAGTGTATTTGATTGAAGAGGAGCTACTGTTCTTGTCAGTTTCCTAAGCAGACTTGAACTAGATTTGGCCCGTGTGTGTAGGAAGCACAGTTCATTTGTTCTGAGAAAGCTCACTGTTCGAACCCCATAGGAAACACAGTAGAGTAGAAGAGTACTCTTTTCTCAAAAGCAGAGTGTGTTTCTTGTAAGGCGATCTAGCGTTTGTTTCCCAGTCCTAAATGGGGTTGAATCACATGCAGTTTCTGGTCATACGAGCAAGAGTTGTTTTCTGGTAAGAAGAGTCACTATTGTGCTACCATTGTCACACACAGGGCAAATAGCACTGGCGTCTCTTCCCAATATGTACAGTCTATTGGACTGAAGAGGTTCTACTGTTCTTGTCAGTTTCCTAAGCAGAATTGAACAAGATATGGCCCGTGTGTGTAGGAAGCACAGTTCTTTTGTTCTGAGCAAGCTCACATTTCGAACCCCATAGGAAACACAGTAGAGTAGAAGAGTGCATTTTTCTCAAAAGCAGAGTGTGTTTCTTGTAAGGCGAGCTAGCGTTTGTTTCCCAGTCCTAAATGGAGATGAAATACACATGCAGTTTCTGGTCCTACGAGCAAGAGTTGTTTTCTGGTAAGAAGAGTCACTATTGCGCTCTTTTTGCCATACACAGTGCAAATAGTCCTCGCGTCTGTTCCCAGCAAGTACAGTGTATTGGACTGAAGAGGAGCTACTGTTCTTGTCAGTTTCCTAAGCAGAGTTGAACTAGATATGGCCCGTGTGTGTAGGAAGCACAGTTCTTTTGTTCTCAGCAAGCTCACTGTTCAGACCCCATAGAAAACACAGTAGAGTAGAAGAGTGCTCTTTTCTCAAAAGCAGAGTGTGTTTCTTGTAAGGCGAGCTAGCCTTTGTTTCGCAGTCCTAAATGGAGTTGAATCACATGCAGTTTCCGTTCCTACGAGCAATAGTTGTTTTCTGGTAAGGAAAGTCACTATTGTGCTCCCTTTGCCATACACAGTGCAAATAGCACTCGCGTCTGTTCCCAGCATGTACAGTCTATTGGACTGAAGAGGTTCTACTGTTCTTGTCAGTTTCCTAAGCAGAATTGAACAAGATATGGCCCGTGTGTGTAGGAAGCAGAGTTCTTTTGTTCTGAGCAAGCTCACATTTCGAACCCCATAGGAAACACAGTAGAGTAGAAGAGTGCATTTTTCTCAAAAGCAGAGTGTGTTTCTTGTAAGGCGAGCTAGCGTTTGTTTCCCAGTCCTAAATGGAGATGAAATACACATGCAGTTTCTGGTCCTACGAGCAAGAGTTGTTTTCTGGTAAGAATAGTCACTATTGTGCTCCCATTGTCATACACAGTGCAAATAGCCCTTGTGTCTGTTCCCAGCAAGTACAGTTTATTGGACTGAAGAGGAGCTACTGTTTTTGTCAGTTTCCTAAGCAGAGTTGAACTAGATATGGCCCATGTGTGTAGGAAGCACAGTTCTTTTGTACTCAGCAAGGTCACTGTTCTGGCCCTATAGGAAACACAGTAGTGTAGAAGAGTGCTCTTTCCTCAAAAGCAGAGTTTGTTTTTTGTAAGGCGAGCTAGCGTTTGTTTCGCAGTCCTAAATGGATTTGAATCACATGCAGTTTTCGTTTCTACGAGCAATACTTGTTTTCTGGTAAGGAAAGTCACTATTGTGCTCCCTTTGCCATACACAGTGCAAATAGCACTCGCGTCTGCTCTCAGCAAGTACAGTGTATTTGATTGAAGAGGAGCTACTGTTCTTGTCAGTTTCCTAAGCAGACTTGAACTAGATTTGGCCCGTGTGTGTAGGAAGCACAGTTCATTTGTTCTGAGAAAGCTCACTGTTCGAACCCCATAGGAAACACAGTAGAGTAGAAGAGTACTCTTTTCTCAAAAGCAGAGTGTGTTTCTTGTAAGGCAAGATAGCGTTTGCTTCCCAGACCTAAATGGAGTTGAATCACATGCAGTTTCTGGTCCTACAAGCAAGAATTCTTTTCTTGTAAGAAGAGTCACTATTGTGCTCCCATTGCCATACACAGTGCAAATAGCACTCGCGTCTGTTCCCAGCAATTACAGTGTATTGGACTGAAGAAGAGCTACTGTTCTTGTCAGTTTCCTAAGCAGACTTGAACTAGATATGACCTGTGTGTGTAGGAAGCACAGTTCATTTGTTCTGAGCAAGCTCACTGTTCGGACCCCATAGGAAACACAGTAGAGTAGAAGAGTGCATTTTTCTCAATAGCAGAGCTTGTTTCTTGTAAGGCAAGATAGCGTTTGCTTCCCAGTCCTAAATGGAGTTGAATCACATGAAGTTTCTGGTCCTAAGAGCAAGAGTTGTTTTCTGGTAAGAAGAGTCACTATTGTGCTCCCATTGCCATACACAGTGCAAATAGCACTCGCGTCTGCTCTCAGCAAGTACAGTGTATTTGATTGAAGAGGAGCTACTGTTCTTGTCAGTTTCCTAAGCAGACTTGAACTAGATAAGGCCCGTGTGTGTAGGAAGCACAGTTCTTTTGTTCTGAGCAAGCTCACTGTTCCAACCCCATAGGAAACACAGTAGAGAGAAGAGTGCTCTTTTCTCAAAAGCAGAGTGTGTTTCTTGTAAGGCGAGCTACCGTTTGTTTCCCAGTCCTAAAGGGAGTTGAAATACAGATGCAGTTTCAGGTCCTACGAGCAAGAGTTGTTTTCTGGTTAGAGTGTCACTATTGTGCTCCCTTTGCCACACACAATGCAAATATCCCTCGCGTCTGTTCCCAGCAAGTACAGCGTATTGGAATGAAGAGGAGCTACTGTTCTTGTCAGTTTCGTAAGCAGAGTTGTACTAGATATGGCCCGTGTGTGTAGGAAGCACAGTTCTTTTGTTCTCAGCAAGCTCACTGTTCGGACCCCATAGAAAACACAGTAGAGTAGAAGAGTGCTCTTTTCTCAAAAGCAGAGTGTGTATCTTGTAAGGCGAGCTAGCCTTTGTTTCGCAGTCCTAAATGGAGTTGAATCACATGCAGTTTCCGT
Source organism: Peromyscus eremicus (assembly GCF_949786415.1). Classification (NCBI taxonomy): domain Eukaryota; kingdom Metazoa; phylum Chordata; class Mammalia; order Rodentia; family Cricetidae; genus Peromyscus; species Peromyscus eremicus. Next base: position 63,627 of record NW_026734973.1, on the reverse strand, counting down.
TCCTACGAGCAAGAGTTGTTTTCTGGTAAGGAAAGTCACTATTGCGCTCCCATTGCCATACTCAGTGCAAATAGCACTCGCGTCTGTTCCCAGCAAGTACAGTGTATTGGACTGAAGAGGAGCTACTGTTCTTGTCAGTTTCCTAAGCAGAGTTGAACTAGATATGGCCCGTGTGTATAGGAAGCACAGCTCTTTTGTTCTGAGCAAGCTCACTGTGCGGACCCCATAGGAAACTGAGTCCTCTTTTCTCAAAAGCAGAGTGTGTTTCTTGTAAGGCTAGATAGCGTTTGCTTCCCAGACCTAAATGGAGTTGAATCACATGCAGTTTCTGGTCCTACAAGGAAGAGTGGTTTTCTGGTAAGAAGAGTCACTATTGCGCTCGCATTGTCATATACAGGGCAAATAGCACTTGCGTCTTTTCCCAGCATGTACAGTGTATTGGACTGAAGAGGATCTACTGTGCTTGTCAGTTTCCTATGCAGAGTTGAACTAGATATAGCCCGTGTGTGTAGGAAGCACAGTTCTTTTGTTCTGAGCAAGCTCACTGTTCTGGCCCTATAGGAAACACAGTAGAGTAGCAGAGTGCTCTTTTCTCAAAAGCAGAGTGTGTTTCTTGTAAGGCGAGCTAATGTTTGTTTCCAAGTACTAAATGGAGTTGAATCACATGCAGTTTCTGCTCCTACGAGCAAGAGATGTTTTCTGGTAAGAAGAGTCACTATTGTGCTCCCATTGTAATACACAGGGTAAATAGCACTGGCTTCTTTTCCCAGCATGTACAGTGTATTGCACTGAAGAGGATCTATTGTTCTTGTCAGTTTCCTAAGCAGAATTGAACTACATATGGCCCGTGTGTGTAGGAAGCACAGTTCTTTTGTTCTCAGCAAGCTCACTGTTCGGACCCCATAAAAAACACAGTAGAGTAGAATAGTGCTCTTTTCTCAAAAGCAGAGTGTGTTTCTTGTAAGGCGAGCTAGCGTTTGTTTCCCAGATCTAAATGGAGTTGAATCACATGCAGTTTCCGTTCCTACGAGCAAGAGTTGTTCTCTGGTAAGGAAAGTCACTATTGCGCTCCCATTGACACACACAGTGCAAATAGCACGTGCGTCTGTTCCCAGCAAGTACAGTGTATTGGACTGAAGAGGATCTACTGTTCTTGTCAGTTTTATAAGCAGAATTGAACTAGATATGGCCCGTGTATGTAGGACGCACAGTTCTTTTGTTCTGAGCAAGCTCACTGTTTGGACCCCATAGGAAACACAGTAGAGTAGAAGAGTGCTCTTTTGTCAAAAGCAGAGTGTGTTTCTTGTAAGGCAAGCTAGCGTTTGTTTCCCAGTCCTAAATGGAGTTGAATCACATGTAGTTTCTGGTCCTATGAGCAAGGGATGTTTTCTGGTAAGAAGAGTCACTATTGCTCTCCCATTGCCATACACAGTGCAAATAGCACTGGCGTCTGTACACAGCATGTACAGTGTATTGGACTTAAGAGGATCTACTGTACTTGTCAGTTTCCTAAGCAGAATTGAACTAGATATGGCCCGTGTGTGTAGGAAGCACAGTTCTTTTGTTCTGAGCAAGCTCACTGTTCTGGCCCTATAGGAAAAACAGTAGAGTAGAAGAGTGCTCTTTTCTCAAAAGCCGAGTGTGTTTCTTGTAAGGCGAGCGAGTGTTTGTTTCGCAGTCCTAAATGAAGTTGAATCACATGCAGTTTCTGGTTCTACGAGCTAGAGATTTTTCTGGTAATAAGAGTCACTATTGCGCTCCCATTGTCATACTCAGGGCAAATAGCACTGGCCTCTGTACCCAGCATGTACAGTGTATTGGACTGAAGAGGATCTACTGTTCTTGTCAGGTTCCTTAAGCAGAGTTGAATTAGATATGGCCCATGTGTGTAGGAAGCACATTTCTTTTGTACTCAGCAAGCTCACTGTTGTGGCCCTATAGGAAACACAGTAGAGTAGAAGAGTGCTCTTTCCTCAAAAGCAGAGTGTGTTTCTTGTAATGCGAGCTAGAGTTTGTTTCCCAGTCCTAAATGGAGTTGAATCACATGCAGTTTCCGTTCCTACGAGCAAGAGTTGTTTTCTGGTAAGGAAAGTCACTATTGCTCTCCCATTGGCATACACAGTGCAAATAGCACTCGCGTCTGTTCCCAGCAAGTACAGTGTATTGGACTGATGAGGAGCTACTGTTCTTGTCAGTTTCCTAAACAAATATGAACTAGATATGGCCCGTGTGTGTAGGAAGCACAGTTCTTTTGTTCTGAGCAAGCTCACTGTTTGGATCCCATAGAAAACACAGTAGAGTAGAAGAGTGCTCTTTTCTCAAAAGCAGAGTGTGTTTCTTGTAAGGCGAGCTAGCGTTTGTTTCCCAATCCTAAATGGAGTTGAATCACATGCAGTTTCTGGTCCTACGAGCAAGAGATGTTTTCTGGTAAGAAGAGTCACTATTGCGCTCCCATTGCCATACACAGTGCAAATAGCACTGGCGTCTGTACCCAGCATGTACAGCGTATTGGACTGAAGAGGATCTACTGTTCTTTTCATTTTCCTAAGTAGAGTTGAACTAGATATGGCGTGTGTGTGTAGGAAGCACAGTTCTTTTGTTCTGAGCAAGCTAATTGTTCGGACCCCATAGGAAACACAGTAGAGTAGAAGAGTGCTCTTTTCTCAAAAGCAAAGTGTGTTTCTTGTAAGGCGAGCTAGCGTTTGTTTCCCAGTCCTAAATGGAGTTGAATCACATGCAGTTTCTGGTCATACGAGCAAGAGTTGTTTTCTGGTAAGAAGAGTCACTATTGCGCTCCCATTGTCACACACAGGGCAAATAGCACTGGTGTCTGTTCCCAGCATGTACAGTCTGTTGGACTGAAGAGGTTCTACTGTTCTTGTCAGTTTCCTAAGCAGAATTGAACAAGATATGGCCCGTGTGTGTAGGAAGCACAGTTCTTTTGTTCTGAGCAAGCTCACATTTCGAACCCCATAGAAAACACAGTAGAGAGAAGAGTGCTCTTTTCTCAAAAGCAGAGTGTGTTTCTTGTAAGGCGAGCTAGCGTTTGTTTCCCAGTCCTAAATGGAGTTGAATCACATGCAGTTTCTGGTCATACGAGCAAGAGTTGTTTTCTGGTAAGAAGAGTCACTATTGCGCTCCCATTGTCACACACAGGGCAAATAGCACTGGTGTCTGTTCCCAGCATGTACAGTCTGTTGGACTGAAGAGTTTCTACTGTTCTTGTCAGTTTCCTAAGCAGAATTGAACAAGATATGGCCCGTGTGTGTAGGAAGCACAGTTCTTTTGTTCTGAGCAAGCTCACATTTCGAACCCCATAGAAAACACAGTAGAGAGATGAGTGCTCTTTTCTCAAAAGCAGAGTGTGTTTCTTGTAAGGCGAGCTAGCGTTTGTTTCCCAGTCCTAAATGGAGTTGAAATACACATTCAGTTCCTTGTCCTAGGAGCAAGAGTTGTTTTCTGGTTAGAAGTGTCACTATTGTGCTTCCTTTGAAATACACAATGCAAATAGCCCTCACGTCTGTTCCCAGCAAGTACAGTGTATTGGAATGAAGAGGAGCTACTGTTCTTGTCAGTTTCCTAAGCATAGTTGAACTAGATATGGCCCGTGTGTGTAGGAAGCACAGTTCTTTTTTTCTGAGCAAGTGCACTCTTCGGACACCATAGGAAACACAGTAGAGTAGAAGAGTGCTCTTTTCTCAAAAGCAGAGTGTGTTTCTTGTAAGGCGAGCTGGCATTTGTATCCCAGTCCTAAATGGAGTTGAATCACATGCAGGTTCTGGTCCTACAAGCAAGAGTTGTTTTCTGGTAAGAGGAGTCACTATTGTGCTCCCATTGTCATACACAGGGCAAATAGTACTGGCGTCTGTTCCCAGCATGTACAGTGTATTGGACTGAAGAGGAGCTACTGTTCTTGTCAGTTTCCTAAGCAGAATTGAACTAGATACGGCCATGTGTGTAGTAAGCACAGTTCTTTTGTTCTGAGCAAGCTCACTGTTCTGGCCCTATAGGAAACACAGAAGAGTAGAAGAGTGCTCTTTTCTCAAACGCAGAGTGTGTTTCTTGTAAGGTGTGCTAGCGTTTGTTTCCCACCCCAAATGGAGTTTAATCACATGCAGTTTTTGGTCATACGAGCAAGAATTGTTTTCTGGTAAGGAAAGTCACTATTGCGCTCCCTTTTCCATTCACAGTACAAATAGCACTCATGTCTGTTCCCAGCAAGTACAGTGTATTGGACTGAAGAGGAGCTACTGTTCTTGTCAGTTTCCTAAGCAGAGTTGAACTAGATATGGCCCGTGTGTATAGGAAGCACAGCTCTTTTGTTCTGAGAAAGCTCACTGTGCGGACCCCATAGGAAACTGAGTGCTCTTTTCTCAAAAGCAGAGTGTGTTTCTTGTAAGGCTAGATAGCGTTTGCTTCCCAGACCTAAATGGAGTTGAATCACATGCAGTTTCTGGTCCTACAATAAGAGTGGTTTTCTGGTAAGAAGAGTCACTATTGCGCTCGCATTGTCATATACAGGGCAAATAACACTTGCTCTTTTCCCAGCATGTACAGTGTATTGGACTGAAGAGGATCTACTGTTCTTGTCAGTTTCCTATGCAGAGTTGAACTAGATATAGCCCGTGTGTGTAGGAAGCACAGTTCTTTTGTTCTGACCAAGCTCACTGTTCTGGCCCTATAGGAAACACAGTAGAGTAGCAGAGTGCTCTTTTCTCAAAAGCAGAGTGTGTTTCTTGTAAGGCGAGCTAATGTTTGTTTCCAAGTACTAAATGGAGTTGAATCACATGCAGTTTCTGTTCCTACGAGCAAGAGATGTTTTCTGGTAAGAAGAGTCACTATTGTGCTCCCATTGTCATACACAGGGCAAATAGCACTGGCTTCTTTTCCCAGCATGTACAGTGTATTGCACTGAAGAGGATCTACTGTTCTTGTCAGTTTCCTAAGCAGAATTGAACTAGATATGGCCCGTGTGTAGGAAGCACAGTTCTTTTGTTCTCAGCAAGCTCACTGTTCGCACCCCATAAAAAACACAGTAGAGTAGAATAGTGCTCTTTTCTCAAAAGCAGAGTGTGTTTCTTGTAAGGCAAGCTAGCGTTTGTTTCCCAGTCCTAAATGGAGTTGAATCACATGCAGTGTCTGGTCCTACGAGCAAGAGTTGTTTTCTGGTAAGAAGAGTCACTATTGTGCTCCCATTGTCATACACAGTGCAAATAGCCCTCGCGTCTGTTCCCAGCAAGTACAGTGTATTGGACAGAAGAGGAGCTACTGTTTTTGTCAGTTTCCTAAGCAGAGTTGAACTAGGTATGACCTGTGTGTGTAGGAAGCACAGTTCTTTTGTTCTGAGCAAGCTCACTGTTTGGACCCCATAAGAAACACAGTAGAGTAGATGTGTGCCCTATTTTCAAAAGCAGAGTGTGTTTCTTGTAAGGCGAGCTAGTGTTTGTTTCCAAGTACTAAATGGAGTTGAAACACATGCAGTTTCTGTTCCTACGAGCAAGAGATGTTTTCTGGTAAGAAGAGTCACTATTGTGCTCCCATTGTAATATACAGGGCAAATAGCACTGGCTTCTTTTCCCAGCATGTACAGTGTATTGCACTGAAGAGGATCTACTGTTCTTGTCAGTTTCCCAAGCAGAATTGAACTAGATATGGCCATGTGTGCAGGAAGTACATTTCTTTTGTTCTGAGCAAGCTCACTGTTCGGACCCCATAGGAAATACAGTAGAGTAGAAGAGTGCTCTTTTCTCAAAAGCAGAGTGTGTTTCTTGTAAGTCAAGCTAGTGTTTTTTTTCCCAGTCCTAAATGGAGTTGAATCACATGCAGTTTTTGGTCCTACGAGCAAGAGTTGTTTTCTGGTAAGGAAAGTCACTATTGCGCTCCCATTGACATACACAGTGCAAATAGCACTTGCGTCTATTCCCAGCAAGTACAGTGTATTGGACTGAAGAGGAGCTACTGTTCTTGACAGTTTCCTAAGCAGAGTTGAACTAGATATGGCCCGTGTGCGTAGGAAGCACAGTTCTTTTGTTCTGAGCAAGCTCACTGTTCGGAACCCATAGGACACATAGTAGAGAACAAGAGTGCTCTTTTCTCAAAAGCAGACTGTGTTTCTTGTAAGGCTGGCTATTGTTTGTTTCCCAGTCAGAAACAGAGTTGAATCTCATGCTGTTTCTGGTCCTACGAGCAAGAGTTGTTTTCTGGTAAGGAAAGTCACTATTGTGCTCCTTTTGCCACACACAGTGCAAATAGCACTAGCGTCTGTTCCCAGCATGTACAGTGTATTGGACTGAAGAGGATCTACTGTTCTTGTCAGTTTCCTAAGCAGAGTTGAACTAGATATGGCCCGTGTGTGTAGGAAGCACAGTTCTTTTGTTCTGAGCAAGCTCACTGTTCTGGCCCTATAGGAAACACAGTAGAGTAGAAGAGTACTCTTTTCTCAAAACAGAGTGGGTTTCTTGTAAGGCGAGCTAGCGTTTGTTTCCCCGTCCTAAATGGATTTGAATCACATGCAGTTTCTGGTCCTACGAGCAAGAGTTTTTTCTGGTAAGAAGAGTCACTATTGCGCTCCCATTTCATACACAGGGCAAATAGCACTGGCATTTGTTCCCAGCATGTACAGTGTATTGGACTGAAGAGGATCTACTGTTCTTGTCAGGTTCCTAAGCAGAGTTGAACTAGATATGGCCCGTGTATGTAGGAAGCACATTTCTTTTGTTCTGAACAAGCTCACTCTTCTGGCCCTATAGGAAACCCAGTAGAGTAGATGTGTGCCCTATTCTCTAAAGCAGAGTGTGTTTCTTGTAAGGCGAGCTGGCGTTTGTTTCCCAATCCTAAATGGATTTGAATCACATGCAGTTTCTGGTCCTACGAGCAAGAGTTGTTTTCTGGTAAGAAGAGTCACTATTGTGCTCCCATTGCTGCAGACAGGGCAAATAGCACTCGCGTCTGTTCCCAGCAAGTACAGTGTATTGGACTGAAGAGGGGCTACTGTTCTCGTCAGTTTCCTAAGCAGAGTTGAACTAGATATGGCCCGTGTGTAGGAAGCACAGTTCTTTTGTTCTAAGCAAGCTCACTGTTCTGGCCCTATAGGAAACACAGTAGAGTAGAAGTGTGCCCTTTTCTCAAAAGCAGAGCTTGTTTCTTGTAAGGCTAGCTAGCGTTTGTTTCCCAGTCCTAAGTGGAGTTGAATCACATGCAGTTTCTGGTCCTACGAGCAAGAGTTGTTTTCTGGTAAAAATAGTCACTATTGCGCTCCCAATGCCAAACACACTGCAAATAGCACTCGCGTCTATTCCCAGCAAGTACAGTGTATTGGACTGAAGGGGATCTACTGTTCTTGTCAGTTTCCTAAGCAGAATTGAACTAGATATGGCCCGTGTGTATAGGAAGCACAGTTCTTTTGTTCTGAGCATGCTCACTGTAAGGACCCCATGGGAAACACAGTAGAGTAGAAGAGTGCTGTTTTCTCAAAAGCAGAGTGTGTTTCTTGTAAGGCGAGCTGGCGTTTGCTTCCCAGACCTAAATGGATTTGAATCACATGCAGTTTCTGGTCCTAGAAGCAAGAGTTTTTTCTGGTAAGAAAAGTCACTATTGGGCTCCCATTGTCATACAAAGTGCAAATAGCACTGGCGTCTGTTCCCAGCAAGTACAGTGTATTGGACTGAAGAGGAGCTACTGTTCTTGTCAGTTTCCTAAGCAGAGTTGAACTAGATATGGCCCGTGTGTATAGGAAGCACAGCTCTTTTGTTCTGAGCAAGCTCACTGTGCGGACCCCATAGGAAACTCAGTGCTCTTTTCTCAAAAGCAGAGTGTGTTTCTTGTAAGGCTAGATAGCGTTTGCTTCCCAGACCTAAATGGAGTTGAATCACATGCAGTTTCTGGTCCTACAAGCAAGAGTGGTTTTCTGGTAAGAAGAGTCACTATTGTGCTCGCATTGTCATACACAGGGCAAATAGCACTGGCGTCTTTTCCCAGCATGTACAGTGTATTGGACTGAGGAGGATCTACTGTTCTTGTCAGTTTCCTATGCAGAGTTGAACTAGATATAGCCCGTGTGTGTAGGAAGCACAGTTCTTTTGTTCTGAGCAACCTCACTGTTCTGGCCCTATAGGAAACACAGTAGAGTAGCAGAGTGCTCTTTTCTCAAAAGCAGAGTGTGCTTCTTGTAAGGCGAGCTAGTGTTTGTTTCCAAGTACTAAATGGAGTTGAAACACATGCAGTTTCTGTTCCTACGAGCAAGAGATGTTTTCTGGTAAGAAGAGTCACTATTGTGCTCCCATTGTCATACACAGGGCAAACAGCACTGGCTTCTTTTCCCAGCATGTACAGTGTATTGCACTGAAGAGGATCTACTGTTCTTGTCAGTTTCCCAAGCAGAATTGAACTAGATATGGCCATGTGTGCAGGAAGTACATTTCTTTTGTTCTGAGCAAGCTCACTGTTCGGACCCCATAGGAAATACAGTAGAGTAGAAGAGTGCTCTTTTCTCAAAAGCAGAGTGTGTTTCTTGTAAGTCGAGCTAGTGTTTTTTTTCCCATTCCTAAATGGAGTTGAATCACATGCAGTTTTTGGTCCTACGCGCAAGAGCTCTTTTCTGGTAAGGAAAGTCACTATTGCGCTCCCATTGCCAAACACACTGCAAATAGCACTCGCATCTGTTCCCAGCAAGTACAGTGTATTGGACTGAAGAGGAGCTACTGTTCTTGTCAGTTTCCTAAGCAGAATTGAACTGGACATAGCCATTTGTGTAGGAATTACAGTTCTTTTGTTCTGAGCAAGCTCACTGTACTGGCCCTATAGGAAACACAGTAGAGTAGAAGACAGCTCTTTTCTCAAAAGCAGACTGTGTTTCTTGTAAGTCGAGCTAACATTTGTTTCCCAGTCCTAAATGGAGTTGAATCACATGCAGTTTTTGGTCCTACGAGCAAGAGTTGTTTTCCTGTAAGGAAAGTCACTATTGCGCTCCCATTGACATACACAGTGCAAATAGCACTTGCGTCTGTTCCCAGCAAGTACAGTGTATTGGACTGAAGAGGAGCTACTGTTATTGACAGTTTCCTAAGCAGAGTTGAACTAGATATGGCCCGTGTGCGTAGGAAGCACAGTTCTTTTGTTCTGAGCAAGCTCACTGTTCGGAACCCATAGGACACATAGTAGAGAACAAGAGTGCTGTTTTCTCAAAAGCAGAGTGTGTTTCTTGTAAGGCTGGCTATTGTTTGATTCCCAGTCAGAAACGGAGTTGAATCTCATGCTGTTTCTGGTCCTAAGAGCAAGAGTTGTTTTCTGGTAAGGAAAGTCACTATTGTGCTCCTTTTGCCACACACAGTGCAAATAGCACTAGCGTCTGTTCCCAGCAAGTACAGTGTATTGGACTGAAGAGGATCTACTGTTCTTGTCAGTTTAATAAGCAGAGTTGAACTAGATATGGCCCATGTGTGTAGGAAGCACAGTTCTTTTGTACTCAGCAAGCTCACTGTTCTGGCCCTATAGGAAACACAGTAGAGTAGAAGAGTGCTCTTTCCTCAAAAGCAGAGTGTGTTTTTTGTAAGGCGAGCTAGCGTTTGTTTCCCAGTCCTAAACGGAGTTGAATCACATGCAGTTTCAGGTCCTACGAGCAAGAGTTGTTTTTTGGTAAGGAGAGTCACTATTGCGCTCCCATTGCCATACACAGTGCAAATAGCACTCGCGTCTGTTCCCAGCAAGTACAGTGTATTGGACAGAAGAGGAGCTACTGTTCTTGTCAGTTTCCTAAGCAGACTTGAACTAGATATGGCCCGTGTGTGTAGGAAGCACAGTTCATTTGTGCTGAGCAAGCTCACTGTTCGGACCCCATAGGAAACACAGTAGAGTAGAAGAGTGCATTTTTCTCAAAAGCAGAGTGTGTTTCTTGTAAGGCCAGCTAGCGTTTGTTTTCCAGTCCTAAATGGAGCTGAAATACACATGCAGTTTCTGGTCCTACGAGCAAGAGTTGTTTTCTGGTAAGAAGAGTCACTATTGTGCTCCCTTTGCCATACACAGTGCAAATAGCCCTCGCGTCTGTTCCCAGCAAGTACAGTGTATTGGAATGAAGAGGAGCTAATGTTCTTGTCATTTCCTAAGCAGAGTTGAACTAGATATGGCCCATGTGTGTAGGAAGCACAGTTCTTTTGTACTCAGCAAGGTCACTGTTCTGGCCCTATAGGAAACACAGTAGTGTAGAAGAGTGCTCTTTCCTCAAAAGCAGAGTTTGTTTTTTGTAAGGCGAGCTAGCGTTTGTTTCGCAGTCCTAAATGGATTTGAATCACATGCAGTTTTCGTTTCTACGAGCAATACTTGTTTTCTGGTAAGGAAAGTCACTATTGTGCTCCCTTTGCCATACACAGTGCAAATAGCACTCGCGTCTGCTCTCAGCAAGTACAGTGTATTTGATTGAAGAGGAGCTACTGTTCTTGTCAGTTTCCTAAGCAGACTTGAACTAGATTTGGCCCGTGTGTGTAGGAAGCACAGTTCATTTGTTCTGAGAAAGCTCACTGTTCGAACCCCATAGGAAACACAGTAGAGTAGAAGAGTACTCTTTTCTCAAAAGCAGAGTGTGTTTCTTGTAAGGCGATCTAGCGTTTGTTTCCCAGTCCTAAATGGGGTTGAATCACATGCAGTTTCTGGTCATACGAGCAAGAGTTGTTTTCTGGTAAGAAGAGTCACTATTGTGCTACCATTGTCACACACAGGGCAAATAGCACTGGCGTCTCTTCCCAATATGTACAGTCTATTGGACTGAAGAGGTTCTACTGTTCTTGTCAGTTTCTTAAGCAGAATTGAACAAGATATGGCCCGTGTGTGTAGGAAGCACAGTTCTTTTGTTCTGAGCAAGCTCACATTTCGAACCCCATAGGAAACACAGTAGAGTAGAAGAGTGCATTTTTCTCAAAAGCAGAGTGTGTTTCTTGTAAGGCGAGCTAGCGTTTGTTTCCCAGTCCTAAATGGAGATGAAATACACATGCAGTTTCTGGTCCTACGAGCAAGAGTTGTTTTCTGGTAAGAAGAGTCACTATTGCGCTCTTTTTGCCATACACAGTGCAAATAGTCCTCGCGTCTGTTCCCAGCAAGTACAGTGTATTGGACTGAAGAGGAGCTACTGTTCTTGTCAGTTTCCTAAGCAGAGTTGAACTAGATATGGCCCGTGTGTGTAGGAAGCACAGTTCTTTTGTTCTCAGCAAGCTCACTGTTCAGACCCCATAGAAAACACAGTAGAGTAGAAGAGTGCTCTTTTCTCAAAAGCAGAGTGTGTTTCTTGTAAGGCGAGCTAGCCTTTGTTTCGCAGTCCTAAATGGAGTTGAATCACATGCAGTTTCCGTTCCTACGAGCAATAGTTGTTTTCTGGTAAGGAAAGTCACTATTGTGCTCCCTTTGCCATACACAGTGCAAATAGCACTCGCGTCTGTTCCCAGCATGTACAGTCTATTGGACTGAAGAGGTTCTACTGTTCTTGTCAGTTTCCTAAGCAGAATTGAACAAGATATGGCCCGTGTGTGTAGGAAGCAGAGTTCTTTTGTTCTGAGCAAGCTCACATTTCGAACCCCATAGGAAACACAGTAGAGTAGAAGAGTGCATTTTTCTCAAAAGCAGAGTGTGTTTCTTGTAAGGCGAGCTAGCGTTTGTTTCCCAGTCCTAAATGGAGATGAAATACACATGCAGTTTCTGGTCCTACGAGCAAGAGTTGTTTTCTGGTAAGAATAGTCACTATTGTGCTCCCATTGTCATACACAGTGCAAATAGCCCTTGTGTCTGTTCCCAGCAAGTACAGTTTATTGGACTGAAGAGGAGCTACTGTTTTTGTCAGTTTCCTAAGCAGAGTTGAACTAGATATGGCCCATGTGTGTAGGAAGCACAGTTCTTTTGTACTCAGCAAGGTCACTGTTCTGGCCCTATAGGAAACACAGTAGTGTAGAAGAGTGCTCTTTCCTCAAAAGCAGAGTTTGTTTTTTGTAAGGCGAGCTAGCGTTTGTTTCGCAGTCCTAAATGGATTTGAATCACATGCAGTTTTCGTTTCTACGAGCAATACTTGTTTTCTGGTAAGGAAAGTCACTATTGTGCTCCCTTTGCCATACACAGTGCAAATAGCACTCGCGTCTGCTCTCAGCAAGTACAGTGTATTTGATTGAAGAGGAGCTACTGTTCTTGTCAGTTTCCTAAGCAGACTTGAACTAGATTTGGCCCGTGTGTGTAGGAAGCACAGTTCATTTGTTCTGAGAAAGCTCACTGTTCGAACCCCATAGGAAACACAGTAGAGTAGAAGAGTACTCTTTTCTCAAAAGCAGAGTGTGTTTCTTGTAAGGCAAGATAGCGTTTGCTTCCCAGACCTAAATGGAGTTGAATCACATGCAGTTTCTGGTCCTACAAGCAAGAATTCTTTTCTTGTAAGAAGAGTCACTATTGTGCTCCCATTGCCATACACAGTGCAAATAGCACTCGCGTCTGTTCCCAGCAATTACAGTGTATTGGACTGAAGAAGAGCTACTGTTCTTGTCAGTTTCCTAAGCAGACTTGAACTAGATATGACCTGTGTGTGTAGGAAGCACAGTTCATTTGTTCTGAGCAAGCTCACTGTTCGGACCCCATAGGAAACACAGTAGAGTAGAAGAGTGCATTTTTCTCAATAGCAGAGCTTGTCTCTTGTAAGGCAAGATAGCGTTTGCTTCCCAGTCCTAAATGGAGTTGAATCACATGAAGTTTCTGGTCCTAAGAGCAAGAGTTGTTTTCTGGTAAGAAGAGTCACTATTGTGCTCCCATTGCCATACACAGTGCAAATAGCACTCGCGTCTGCTCTCAGCAAGTACAGTGTATTTGATTGAAGAGGAGCTACTGTTCTTGTCAGTTTCCTAAGCAGACTTGAACTAGATAAGGCCCGTGTGTGTAGGAAGCACAGTTCTTTTGTTCTGAGCAAGCTCACTGTTCCAACCCCATAGGAAACACAGTAGAGAGAAGAGTGCTCTTTTCTCAAAAGCAGAGTGTGTTTCTTGTAAGGCGAGCTACCGTTTGTTTCCCAGTCCTAAAGGGAGTTGAAATACAGATGCAGTTTCAGGTCCTACGAGCAAGAGTTGTTTTCTGGTTAGAGTGTCACTATTGTGCTCCCTTTGCCACACACAATGCAAATATCCCTCGCGTCTGTTCCCAGCAAGTACAGCGTATTGGAATGAAGAGGAGCTACTGTTCTTGTCAGTTTCATAAGCAGAGTTGTACTAGATATGGCCCGTGTGTGTAGGAAGCACAGTTCTTTTGTTCTCAGCAAGCTCACTGTTCGGACCCCATAGAAAACACAGTAGAGTAGAAGAGTGCTCTTTTCTCAAAAGCAGAGTGTGTATCTTGAAAGGCGAGCTAGCCTTTGTTTCGCAGTCCTAAATGGAGTTGAATCACATGCAGTTTCCGTTCCTACGAGCAAGAGTTGTTTTCTGGTAAGGAAAGTCACTATTGCGCTCCCATTGCCATACTCAGTGCAAATAGCACTCGCGTCTGTTCCCAGCAAGTACAGTGTATTGGACTGAAGAGGAGCTACTGTTCTTGTCAGTTTCCTAAGCAGACTTGAACTAGATATGGCCCGTGTGTGTAGGAAGCACAGTTCTTTTGTTCTGAGCAAGCTCACTGTTCGGACCCCATAGGAAACACAGTAGAGTAGAAGAGTGTTCTTTCCTCAAAAGCAGAGTGTGTTTTTTGTAAGGCGAGCTAGCGTTTGTTTCACAGTCCTAAATGGATTTGAATCACATGCAGTTTCCGTTCCTACGAGCAATAGTTGTTTTCTGGTAAGGAAAGTCACTATTGTGCTCCCTTTGCCATACACAGTGCAAATAGCACTCGCGTCTGTTCCCAGCAAGTACAGTGCATTGGACTGAAGAGGAGCTACTGTTCTGGTCAGTTTCTTAAGCAGAGTTGAACTAGATATGGCCCGTGTGTGCAGGAAGCACAGTTCTTTTGTTCTCAGCAAGCTCACTGTTCGGACACCTTAGAAAACACAGTAGAGTAGAAGAGTGCTCTTTTCTCAAAAGCAGAGTGTGTTTCTTGTAAGGCGAGCTAGCCTTTGTTTCGCAGTCCTAAATGGAGTTGAATCACATGCAGTTTCCGTTCCTACGAGCAAGAGTTGTTTTCTGGTAAGAAAAGTCACTATTGCTCTCCCATTGCCATACTCAGTGCAAATAGCACTCGCCTCTGTTCCCAGCAAGTACAGTGTATTGGACTGAAGAGGAGCTACTTTTCTTGTCAGTTTCCTAAGCAGAATTGAACTAGATATGGCCCGTGTGTAGGAAGCACACTTCTTTTGTTCTGAGCAAGCTCACTGTTCGGACCCTATAGGAAACGCAGTAGAGTAGAAGAGTGTTCTTTCCTCAAAAGCAGAGTGTGTTTTTTGTAAGGCGAGCTAGCGTTTGTTTCGCAGTCCTAAATGGATTTGAATCACATGCAGTTTCCGTTCCTACGAGCAATAGTTGTTTTCTGGTTAGGAAAGTCACTATTGTGCTCCCTTTGCCATACACAGTGCATATAGCACTCGCGTCTGTTCCCAGCAAGTACAGTGTATTGGACTGAAGAGGAGCTACTGTTCTTGTCAGTTTCCTAAGCAGAATTGAACTAGATATGGCCCGTGTGTGTAGGAAGCACAGTTCTTTTGTTCTGAGCAAGCTCACTGTTTGGACCCCATAGAAAACACAGTAGAGTAGAAGAGTGCTCTTTTCTCAAAAGCAGAGTGTGTTTCTTGTAAGGCGAGCTAGCATTTGTTTCCCAGTCCTAAATGGAGTTGAATCACATGCAGTTTCTGGTCCTACGAGCAAGAGTTGTTTTCTTGTAAGAAGAGTCACTATTGTGCTCCCATTGCCATACACAGTGCAAATAGCACTGGCGTCTGTACCCAGCATGTACAGCGTATTGGACTGAAGAGGATCTACTGTTCTTGTCAGTTTCCTAAGCATAGTTGAACTAGATATGGCCCGTGTGTGTAGGAAGCACAGTTCTTTTGTTCTCAGCAAGCTCACTGTTCGGACCCCATAGTAAACACAGTAGAGTAGAAGAGTGCTCTTTTCTCAAAAGAAGAGTGTGTTTCTTGTAAGGCGAGCTAGCGTTTGTTTCCCAGTCCTAAATAGAGTTGAATCACATGCAGTGTCTGGTCATACGAGCAAGAGTTGTTTTCTGGTAAGAAGAGTCACTATTGCGCTCCCATTGTCACACACAGGGCAAATAGCACTGGCGTCTCTTCCCAGCATGTACAGTCTATTGGACTGAAGAGGTTCTACTGTTCTTGTCAGTTTCCTAAGCAGAATTGAACAAGATATGGCCCGTGTGTGTAGGAAGCACAATTCTTTTGTTCTGAGCAAGCTCACTGTTTGGACCCCATAGGAAACACAGTAGAGTAGATGTGTGCCTTATTCTCAAAAGCAGAGCGTGTTTCTTGTTAGGCGAGCTAGCGTTTGTTTCCCAATCCTAAGTGGATTGAATCAAATGCAGTTTCTGGTCCTACGAGCAAGAGTTGTTTTCTTGTAAGAAGAGTCACTATTGTGCTCCCATTGCGGTACACAGTGCAAATAGCACTCGCGTCTGTTCCCAGTAAGTACAGTGTATTGGACTGAAGAGGAGCTACTGTTCTCGTCAGTTTCCTAAGCAGAGTTGAACTAGACATGGCGCGTGTGTGTAAGAAGCACAGTTCTTTTGTTCTGAGCAAGCTCACTGTTTGGATCCCATAGGAAACACAGAAGAGTAGAAGAGTGCTCTTTTCTCAAAAGCAGAGTGTGTTTCTTGTAAGGCGAGCTAGCATTTGTTTTCCAATCCTAAATGGCGTTGAATCACATTCAGTTTCTGGACGTACAAGCAAGAGTTGTTTTCTGGAAAGGAAAGTCACAATTGCGCTCCCATTGTCATACACAGGGCAAATAGCACTGGCGTCTGTTCCCAGCATGTACAGTGTATTGGACTGAAGAGGATCTACTGTTCCTGTCAGTTTCCTAAGCACAATTGAACTAGATACGGCCATGTGTGTAGGAAGCACAGTTCTTTTGTTCTGAGTAAGCTCACTGTTCTGGCCCTATAGGAAACACATTAGAGTAGAAGAGTGCTCTTTTCTCAAAAGCAGAGTGTGTTTCTTGTAAGGCAAGATAGCGTTTGCTTCCCAGACCTAAATGGAGTTGAAACACATGCAGTTTCTGGTCCTACAAGCAAGAATTGTTTTCTTGTAAGAAGAGTCACTATTGTGCTCCCATTGCCATACACAGTGCAAATAGCACTCCCGTCTGCTCTCAGCAAGTACAGTGTATTTGATTGAAGAGGAGCTACTGTTCTTGTCAGTTTCCTAAGCAGACTTGAACTAGATATGGCCCGTGTGTGTAGGAAGCACAGTTCTTTTGTTCTGAGCAAGCTCACTGTTCCAACCCCATAGGAAACACAGTAGAGAGAAGAGTGCTCTTTTCTCAAAAGCAGAGTGTGTTTCTTGTAAGGCGAGCTACCGTTTGTTTCCCAGTCCTAAAGGGAGTTGAAATACAGATGCAGTTTCTGGTCCTACGAGCAAGAGTTGTTTTCTGGTTAGAGTGTCACTATTGTGCTCCCTTTGCCATACACAATGCAAATATCCCTCGCGTCTGTTCCCAGCAAGTACAGCGTATTGGAATGAAGAGGAGCTACTGTTCTTGTCAGTTTCGTAAGCAGAGTTGTACTAGATATGGCCCGTGTGTGTAGGAAGCACAGTTCTTTTGTTCTCAGCAAGCTCACTGTTCGGACCCCATAGAAAACACAGTAGAGTAGAAGAGTGCTCTTTTCTCAAAAGCAGAGTGTGTTTCTTGTAAGGCGAGCTATCATTTGTTTCCCAGATCTAAATAGAGTTGAATCACATGCAGTTTCTGATTCTACGAACAAGAGTAGTTTTCTGGTAAGAAGAGTCACTATTGCGCTCCCATTGTCATACACAGGGCAAATAGCACTGGGGTCAGTTCCCAGCATGTACAATGTATTGGACTGAAGAGGATCTACTGTTCTAGTCAGGTTCCTAAGCAGACTTGAACTAGATATGGCCCGTGTGTGTAGGAAGCACAGTTCTTTTGTTCTCAGCAAGCTCAGTGTTCGGACCCCATAAAAAACACAGTGGAGTAGATTAGTGCTCTTTTCTCAAAAGCAGAGTGTGTTTCTTGTAAGGCGTGCTAGCGTTTGTTTCCCAGTCCTAAATGGAGTTGAATCACATGCAGTTTCTGGTCCTACGAGCAAGAGTTGTTTTCTGGTAAGAAGAGTCACTATTGTGCTCCCATTGTCATACACAGTGCAAATAGCCCTCGCGTCTGTTCCCAGCAAGTACAGTGTATTGGACTGAAGAGGAGCTACTGTTTTTGTCAGTTTCCTAAGCAGAGTTGAACTAGATATGACCTGTGTGTGTAGGAAGCACAGTTCTTATGTTCTGAGCAAGCTCACTGTTTGGACCCCATAAGAAACACAGTAGAGTAGATGTGGGCCCTATTCTCAAAAGCTGAGCGTGTTTCTTGTAAGGTGAGCTAGCGTTTGTTTCCCAATCCTAAGTGGATTGAATGAAATGCAGTTTCTGGTCCTACGAGCAAGAGTTGTTTTCTTGTAAGAAGAGTCACTATTGTGCTCCCATTGCCGTACACAGTGCAAATAGCACTCGTGTCTGTTCCCAGTAAGTACAGTGTATTGGACTGAAGAGGAGCTACTGTTCTCGTCAGTTTCCTAAGCAGAGTTGAACTAGATATGGCCCGTGTGTGTAAGAAGCACAGTTTTTTTGTTCTGAGCAAGCTCACTGTTCGACCCCATAGGAAACACAGTAGAGTAGATGAGGGCTCTTTTCTCAAAAGCCGAGCGTGTTTAGTGTAAGGCGACCCAGCGTTTGCTTCCCAGTCCTAAATGGAGTTGAATCCCATGCAGTTTCTGGTCCTAAGAGCAAGAGTTGTTTTCTGGTAAGAAGAGTCACTATTGCGCTCCCATTGCCATACACAGTGCAAATAGCACTCGCGTCTGCTCTCAGCAAGTACAGTGTATTTGATTGAAGAGGAGCTACTGTTCTTGTCAGTTTCCTAAGCAGACTTGAACTAGATATGGCCCGTGTGTGTATAAGCACAGTTCATTTGTTCTGAGCAAGCTCACTGTTCTGGCCCTATAGGAAACACAGTAGAGTAGAAGAGTGCTCTTTTCTCAAAAGCAGAGTGTGTTTCTTATAAGGCGAGCTAGCTTTTGTTTCCCAGTCGTAAATGAAGTTGAATCACATGCAGTTTCTGTTCCTATGAGTAGAGTTGTTTTTTGGTAAGAAGAGTCACTATTGCGCTCCCATTGTCATACACAGCGCAAATAGCACTTGCGTATGTTCCAATCAAGTACAGTGTATTGGACTGAAGAGGATCTACTGTTCTTGTCAGTTTCCTGAGCAGAGTTGAACTAGATATGGCCCGTGTGTATAGGAAGCACAGTTCTTTTGTTCTGAGCAAACTAACTTTCTGGCCCTATAGGAAACACAGTAGAGTAGAAGAGTGCTCTATCCCCAAAGCAGAGTGTGTTTCTTGTAAGGCGAGCTAGCGTTTGTTTCCCAGTCCTAAATGGAGCTGAATCACATGAAGTTTCTGGTCCTACGAGCAAGAGTTGTTTTCTGGTAAGAAGAGTCACTATTGCGCTCCCATTGTCATACACAGTGCAAATAGCACTGCCGTCTGTTCCCAGTAAGTACAGTGTATTGGACTGAAGAGGAGCTACTGTTCTCGTCAGTTTCCTAAGCAGAGTTGAAAGATATGGACCGTGTGTGTAGGAAGCACAGTTCTTTTGTTCTGAGCAAGCTCACTGTTCGGACACCATAGGAAACACAGTATAGTAGAAGAGTGCTCTTTTCTCAAAAGCAGAGTGTGTTTCTTGTAAGGCAAGCTAGCGTTTGTTTCCCAGTCATAAATGGAGTTGAATCAAAAGCAGTTTTTGTACTACGAGCAAGAGTTGTTTTCTGGTAAAGAAGAGTCACTATTGCGCTCCCATTGCCATACACTGTACAAATAGCACTCGCGTCTGTTCCCAGCAAGTACAGTGTATTGAACTGAAGAGGAGCTACTGTTCTTGTCAGTTTCCTAAGCAGAGTTGAACTAGATATGGCCTGTGTATGTAGGAAGCACAGTTCTTTTGTTCTGAGCAAGCTCACTGTTCGAACACCATAGGAAACACAGTAGAGTAGAAGAGTGCTCTTTTCTCTAAAGCAGAGTGTGTTTCTTGTAAGGCGAGCTTGCGTTTGTTTCCCAGTCCTAAATGGAGTTGAATCACATGCAGTTTCTGGTCCTACCAGCAAGAGTTGTTTTCTGGTAAGAAGAGTCACTATTGTGCTCCCATTGTCAAACACAGGGCAAATAGCACTGGCGTCTGATCCCAGCATGTACAGTGTATTGGACTGAAGAGGATCTACTGTTCTTGTCAGGTTCCTAAGCAGAGTTGAACTAGATATGACCTGTGTGTGTAGGAAGCACAGTTCTTTTGTTCTGAGCAAGCTCACTGTTTGAACCCCATAGGAAACACAGTAGAGAAGATGTGTGCCCTATTCTCAAAAGCAGAGTGTGTTTCTTGTAAGGCGAGCTAGCGTTTGTTTCCCAGTCCTAAATGGAGTTGAATCACATGCAGTTTCTGGTCCTACAAGCAAGAGTTGTTTTCTGGTAAGAAGAGTCACTATTGCGCTCCCATTTTCATACACAGCGCAAATAGCACTGGCTTCTGTTCCCAGCATGTACAGTGTATTGGACTGAAGAGGATCTCCTGTTGTTGTCAGGTTCAAAGCAGTGTTGAGATAGATATGGCCCATGTGTGTAGGAAGCATAGTTCTTTTGTACTCAGCAAGATCACTGTTCTGGCCCTATAGGAAACACAGTAGAGTAGAAGTGTGCTCTTTCCTCAAAAGCAGAGTGTGTTTCTTGTAAGGCGAGCTAGCGTTTGTTTCCCAGTCCTAAATGGAGTTGAATCACATGCAGTTTCATGTCCTATGAGCAAGAGTTGTTTTCTGGTAAGGAAAGTCACTATTGTGCTCCCATTGCCATACACAGTGCAAATAGCTCTCGCGTCTGTTCCCAGCAAGTACACTGTATTGGACTGAAGAGGAGCTACTGTTCTTGTCAGTTTCCTAAGCAGAGTTGAACTAAATATGACCCGTGTGTGTAGGAAGCACAGTTCTTTTGTTCTGAGCAAGCTCACTGTTTGGACCCCATAGGAAACACAGTAGAGTAGATGTGTGCCCTATTCTCAAAAGCAGAGTGTGTTTCTTGTAAGGCGAGCTAGCGTTTGTTTCCCAATCCTAAATGGAGTTGAATCACATGCAGTTTCTGTTCCTACGGGCAAGAGTTGTTTTGTGGTAAGAAGAGTCACTATTGTGCTCCCATTGTCTTACACAGGGCAAATGGCACTGGCGTCTGTTCCCAGTAAGCACAGTGTATTGGACTGAAGAGGATCTACTGTTCTTGTCAGTTTCCTAAGGAGAATTGAACTAGATATGGCCCGTGTGTGTAGGAAGCACAGTTCTTTTGTTCTGAGCAAGCTCACTGTTCTGGCCCTATAGGAAACACAGTAGAGTAGAAAAGGGCTCTTTTCTCAAAAGCATAGTGTGTTTCTTCTAAGTCGAGCTAGCGTTTTTTTCCCAGTCCTAAATGTGGTTGAATCACATACAGTTTCTGGTCCTAGGAACAAGAACTGTTTTGTGGTAAGAAGAGTCACTATTGCGCTCCCATTGTCATACACAATGCAAATAGCACTGGCGTCTGTTCCCAGCAAGTACAGTGTATTGGACTGAAGAGGATCTACTGTTCTTGTCAGTTTCCTAAGCAGAGTTGAACTAGATATGGCCCGGGTGAGTAGGAAGCACAGTTCTTTTGTTCTGAGCAAGCTCACTGTTCGAACCCCATAGGAAACACAGTAGAGTAGAAGAGGGCTCTTTTCTCAAAAGCAGAGTGTGTTTCTTGTAAGGCGAGCTAGCATTTGTTTCCCAGTCCTAAATGGAGTTGAAATACACATGCAGTTTCTGGTCCTACAAGCAAGAGTTGTTTTCTGGTAAGAAGAGTCACTATTGCGCTCCCTTTGCCATACACAGTGCAAATAGCACTCGCGTCTGTTCCCAGCAAGTACAGTGCATTGGACTGAAGAGGAGCTACTGTTCTGGTCAGTTTCTTAAGCAGAGTTGAACTAGATATGGCCCGTGTGTGCAGGAAGCACAGTTCTTTTGTTCTCAGCAAGCTCACTGTTCGGACACCATAGAAAACACAGTAGAGTAGAAGAGTGCTCTTTTCTCAAAAGCAGAGTGTGTTTCTTGTAAGGCGAGCTAGCCTTTGTTTCGCAGTCCTAAATGGAGTTGAATCACATGCAGTTTCCGTTCCTACGAGCAAGAGTTGTTTTCTGGTAAGAAAAGTCACTATTGCGCTCCCATTGCCATACTCAGTGCAAATAGCACTCGCCTCTGTTCCCAGCAAGTACAGTGTATTGGACTGAAGAGGAGCTACTTTTCTTGTCAGTTTCCTAAGCAGAATTGAACTAGATATGGCCCGTGTGTAGGAAGCACACTTCTTTTGTTCTGAGCAAGCTCACTGTTCGGACCCTATAGGAAACGCAGTAGAGTAGAAGAGTGTTCTTTCCTCAAAAGCAGAGTGTGTTTTTTGTAAGGCGAGCTAGCGTTTGTTTCGCAGTCCTAAATGGATTTGAATCACATGCAGTTTCCGTTCCTACGAGCAATAGTTGTTTTCTGGTTAGGAAAGTCACTATTGTGCTCCCTTTGCCATACACAGTGCAAATAGCACTCGCGTCTGTTCCCAGCAAGTACAGTGTATTGGACTGAAGAGGAGCTACTGTTCTTGTCAGTTTCCTAAGCAGAATTGAACTAGATATGGCCCGTGTGTGTAGGAAGCACAGTTCTTTTGTTCTGAGCAAGCTCACTGTTTGGACCCCATAGAAAACACAGTAGAGTAGAAGAGTGCTCTTTTCTCAAAAGCAGAGTGTGTTTCTTGTAAGGCGAGCTAGCATTTGTTTCCCAGTCCTAAATGGAGTTGAATCACATGCAGTTTCTGGTCCTACGAGCAAGAGTTGTTTTCTTGTAAGAAGAGTCACTATTGTGCTCCCATTGCCATACACAGTGCAAATAGCACTGGCGTCTGTACCCAGCATGTACAGCGTATTGGACTGAAGAGGATCTACTGTTCTTGTCAGTTTCCTAAGCATAGTTGAACTAGATATGGCCCGTGTGTGTAGGAAGCACAGTTCTTTTGTTCTCAGCAAGCTCACTGTTCGGACCCCATAGTAAACACAGTAGAGTAGAAGAGTGCTCTTTTCTCAAAAGCAGAGTGTGTTTCTTGTAAGGCGAGCTAGCGTTTGTTTCCCAGTCCTAAATGGAGTTGAATCACATGCAGTGTCTGGTCATACGAGCAAGAGTTGTTTTCTGGTAAGAAGAGTCACTATTGCGCTCCCATTGTCACACACAGGGCAAATAGCACTGGCGTCTCTTCCCAGCATGTACAGTCTATTGGACTGAAGAGGTTCTACTGTTCTTGTCAGTTTCCTAAGCAGAATTGAACAAGATATGGCCCGTGTGTGTAGGAAGCACAATTCTTTTGTTCTGAGCAAGCTCACTGTTTGGACCCCATAGGAAACACAGTAGAGTAGATGTGTGCCTTATTCTCAAAAGCAGAGCGTGTTTCTTGTTAGGCGAGCTAGCGTTTGTTTCCCAATCCTAAGTGGATTGAATCAAATGCAGTTTCTGGTCCTACGAGCAAGAGTTGTTTTCTTGTAAGAAGAGTCACTATTGTGCTCCCATTGCAGTACACAGTGCAAATAGCACTCGCGTCTGTTCCCAGTAAGTACAGTGTATTGGACTGAAGAGGAGCTACTGTTCTCGTCAGTTTCCTAAGCAGAGTTGAACTAGATATGGCGCGTGTGTGTAAGAAGCACAGTTCTTTTGTTCTGAGCAAGCTCACTGTTTGGATCCCATAGGAAACACAGAAGAGTAGAAGAGTGCTGTTTTCTCAAAAGCAGAGTGTGTTTCTTGTAAGGCGAGCTAGCATTTGTTTTCCAATCCTAAATGGCGTTGAATCACATTCAGTTTCTGGACGTACAAGCAAGAGTTGTTTTCTGGAAAGGAAAGTCACAATTGCGCTCCCATTGTCATACACAGGGCAAATAGCACTGGCGTCTGTTCCCAGCATGTACAGTGTATTGGACTGAAGAGGATCTACTGTTCCTGTCAGTTTCCTAAGCACAATTGAACTAGATACGGCCATGTGTGTAGGAAGCACAGTTCTTTTGTTCTGAGTAAGCTCACTGTTCTGGCCCTATAGGAAACACAGTAGAGTAGAAGAGTGCTCTTTTCTCAAAAGCAGAGTGTGTTTCTTGTAAGGCAAGATAGCGTTTGCTTCCCAGACCTAAATGGAGTTGAAACACATGCAGTTTCTGGTCCTACAAGCAAGAATTGTTTTCTTGTAAGAAGAGTCACTATTGTGCTCCCATTGCCATACACAGTGCAAATAGCACTCGCGTCTGCTCTCAGCAAGTACAGTGTATTTGATTGAAGAGGAGCTACTGTTCTTGTCAGTTTCCTAAGCAGACTTGAACTAGATATGGCCCGTGTGTGTAGGAAGCACAGTTCTTTTGTTCTGAGCAAGCTCACTGTTCCAACCCCATAGGAAACACAGTAGAGAGAAGAG
The DNA here is from genome assembly GCF_949786415.1 of Peromyscus eremicus. Taxonomy (NCBI): domain Eukaryota; kingdom Metazoa; phylum Chordata; class Mammalia; order Rodentia; family Cricetidae; genus Peromyscus; species Peromyscus eremicus. The sequence goes on along the minus strand of NW_026734973.1, from coordinate 39,979 downwards.
TGCTCTTTTCTCAAAAGCAGAGTGTGTTTCTTGTAAGGCGAGCTACCGTTTGTTTCCCAGTCCTAAAGGGAGTTGAAATACAGATGCAGTTTCTGGTCCTACGAGCAAGAGTTGTTTTCTGGTTAGAGTGTCACTATTGTGCTCCCTTTGCCATACACAATGCAAATATCCCTCGCGTCTGTTCCCAGCAAGTACAGCGTATTGGAATGAAGAGGAGCTACTGTTCTTGTCAGTTTCGTAAGCAGAGTTGTACTAGATATGGCCCGTGTGTGTAGGAAGCACAGTTCTTTTGTTCTCAGCAAGTTCACTGTTCGGACCCCATAGAAAACACAGTAGAGTAGAAGAGTGCTCTTTTCTCAAAAGCAGAGTGTGTTTCTTGTAAGGCGAGCTATCATTTGTTTCCCAGATCTAAATAGAGTTGAATCACATGCAGTTTCTGATTCTACGAACAAGAGTAGTTTTCTGGTAAGAAGAGTCACTATTGCGCTCCCATTGTCATACACAGGGCAAATAGCACTGGGGTCTGTTCCCAGCATGTACAATGTATTGGACTGAAGAGGATCTACTGTTCTAGTCAGGTTCCTAAGCAGACTTGAACTAGATATGGCCCGTGTGTGTAGGAAGCACAGTTCTTTTGTTCTCAGCAAGCTCAGTGTTCGGACCCCATAAAAAACACAGTGGAGTAGATTAGTGCTCTTTTCTCAAAAGCAGAGTGTGTTTCTTGTAAGGCGAGCTAGCGTTTGTTTCCCAGTCCTAAATGGAGTTGAATCACATGCAGTTTCTGGTCCTACGAGCAAGAGTTGTTTTCTGGTAAGAAGAGTCACTATTGTGCTCCCATTGTCATACACAGTGCAAATAGCCCTCGCGTCTGTTCCCAGCAAGTACAGTGTATTGGACTGAAGAGGAGCTACTGTTTTTGTCAGTTTCCTAAGCAGAGTTGAACTAGATATGACCTGTGTGTGTAGGAAGCACAGTTCTTATGTTCTGAGCAAGCTCACTGTTTGGACCCCATAAGAAACACAGTAGAGTAGATGTGGGCCCTATTCTCAAAAGCTGAGCGTGTTTCTTGTAAGGTGAGCTAGCGTTTGTTTCCCAATCCTAAGTGGATTGAATGAAATGCAGTTTCTGGTCCTACGAGCAAGAGTTGTTTTCTTGTAAGAAGAGTCACTATTGTGCTCCCATTGCCGTACACAGTGCAAATAGCACTCGTGTCTGTTCCCAGTAAGTACAGTGTATTGGACTGAAGAGGAGCTACTGTTCTCGTCAGTTTCCTAAGCAGAGTTGAACTAGATATGGCCCGTGTGTGTAAGAAGCACAGTTTTTTTGTTCTGAGCAAGCTCACTGTTCGACCCCATAGGAAACACAGTAGAGTAGATGAGGGCTCTTTTCTCAAAAGCCGAGCGTGTTTAGTGTAAGGCGACCCAGCGTTTGCTTCCCAGTCCTAAATGGAGTTGAATCCCATGCAGTTTCTGGTCCTAAGAGCAAGAGTTGTTTTCTGGTAAGAAGAGTCACTATTGCGCTCCCATTGCCATACACAGTGCAAATAGCACTCGCGTCTGCTCTCAGCAAGTACAGTGTATTTGATTGAAGAGGAGCTACTGTTCTTGTCAGTTTCCTAAGCAGACTTGAACTAGATATGGCCCGTGTGTGTATAAGCACAGTTCATTTGTTCTGAGCAAGCTCACTGTTCTGGCCCTATAGGAAACACAGTAGAGTAGAAGAGTGCTCTTTTCTCAAAAGCAGAGTGTGTTTCTTATAAGGCGAGCTAGCTTTTGTTTCCCAGTCGTAAATGAAGTTGAATCACATGCAGTTTCTGTTCCTATGAGTAGAGTTGTTTTTTGGTAAGAAGAGTCACTATTGCGCTCCCATTGTCATACACAGCGCAAATAGCACTTGCGTATGTTCCAATCAAGTACAGTGTATTGGACTGAAGAGGATCTACTGTTCTTGTCAGTTTCCTGAGCAGAGTTGAACTAGATATGGCCCGTGTGTATAGGAAGCACAGTTCTTTTGTTCTGAGCAAACTAACTTTCTGGCCCTATAGGAAACACAGTAGAGTAGAAGAGTGCTCTATCCCCAAAGCAGAGTGTGTTTCTTGTAAGGCGAGCTAGCGTTTGTTTCCCAGTCCTAAATGGAGCTGAATCACATGAAGTTTCTGGTCCTACGAGCAAGAGTTGTTTTCTGGTAAGAAGAGTCACTATTGCGCTCCCATTGTCATACACAGTGCAAATAGCACTGCCGTCTGTTCCCAGTAAGTACAGTGTATTGGACTGAAGAGGAGCTACTGTTCTCGTCAGTTTCCTAAGCAGAGTTGAAAGATATGGACCGTGTGTGTAGGAAGCACAGTTCTTTTGTTCTGAGCAAGCTCACTGTTTGGACACCATAGGAAACACAGTATAGTAGAAGAGTGCTCTTTTCTCAAAAGCAGAGTGTGTTTCTTGTAAGGCAAGCTAGCGTTTGTTTCCCAGTCATAAATGGAGTTGAATCAAAAGCAGTTTTTGGTACTACGAGCAAGAGTTGTTTTCTGGTAAAGAAGAGTCACTATTGCGCTCCCATTGCCATACACTGTACAAATAGCACTCGCGTCTGTTCCCAGCAAGTACAGTGTATTGAACTGAAGAGGAGCTACTGTTCTTGTCAGTTTCCTAAGCAGAGTTGAACTAGATATGGCCTGTGTATGTAGGAAGCACAGTTCTTTTGTTCTGAGCAAGCTCACTGTTCGAACCCCATAGGAAACACAGTAGAGTAGAAGAGTGCTCTTTTCTCTAAAGCAGAGTGTGTTTCTTGTAAGGCGAGCTTGCGTTTGTTTCCCAGTCCTAAATGGAGTTGAATCACATGCAGTTTCTGGTCCTACCAGCAAGAGTTGTTTTCTGGTAAGAAGAGTCACTATTGTGCTCCCATTGTCAAACACAGGGCAAATAGCACTGGCGTCTGATCCCAGCATGTACAGTGTATTGGACTGAGGAGGATCTACTGTTCTTGTCAGGTTCCTAAGCAGAGTTGAACTAGATATGACCTGTGTGTGTAGGAAGCACAGTTCTTTTGTTCTGAGCAAGCTCACTGTTTGAACCCCATAGGAAACACAGTAGAGAAGATGTGTGCCCTATTCTCAAAAGCAGAGTGTGTTTCTTGTAAGGCGAGCTAGCGTTTGTTTCCCAGTCCTAAATGGAGTTGAATCACATGCAGTTTCTGGTCCTACAAGCAAGAGTTGTTTTCTGGTAAGAAGAGTCACTATTGCGCTCCCATTTTCATACACAGCGCAAATAGCACTGGCTTCTGTTCCCAGCATGTACAGTGTATTGGACTGAAGAGGATCTCCTGTTGTTGTCAGGTTCAAAGCAGTGTTGAGATAGATATGGCCCATGTGTGTAGGAAGCATAGTTCTTTTGTACTCAGCAAGATCACTGTTCTGGCCCTATAGGAAACACAGTAGAGTAGAAGTGTGCTCTTTCCTCAAAAGCAGAGTGTGTTTCTTGTAAGGCGAGCTAGCGTTTGTTTCCCAGTCCTAAATGGAGTTGAATCACATGCAGTTTCATGTCCTATGAGCAAGAGTTGTTTTCTGGTAAGGAAAGTCACTATTGTGCTCCCATTGCCATACACAGTGCAAATAGCTCTCGCGTCTGTTCCCAGCAAGTACACTGTATTGGACTGAAGAGGAGCTACTGTTCTTGTCAGTTTCCTAAGCAGAGTTGAACTAAATATGACCCGTGTGTGTAGGAAGCACAGTTCTTTTGTTCTGAGCAAGCTCACTGTTTGGACCCCATAGGAAACACAGTAGAGTAGATGTGTGCCCTATTCTCAAAAGCAGAGTGTGTTTCTTGTAAGGCGAGCTAGCGTTTGTTTCCCAATCCTAAATGGAGTTGAATCACATGCAGTTTCTGTTCCTACGGGCAAGAGTTGTTTTGTGGTAAGAAGAGTCACTATTGTGCTCCCATTGTCTTACACAGGGCAAATGGCACTGGCGTCTGTTCCCAGTAAGCACAGTGTATTGGACTGAAGAGGATCTACTGTTCTTGTCAGTTTCCTAAGGAGAATTGAACTAGATATGGCCCGTGTGTGTAGGAAGCACAGTTCTTTTGTTCTGAGCAAGCTCACTGTTCTGGCCCTATAGGAAACACAGTAGAGTAGAAAAGGGCTCTTTTCTCAAAAGCATAGTGTGTTTCTTCTAAGTCGAGCTAGCGTTTTTTTCCCAGTCCTAAATGTGGTTGAATCACATACAGTTTCTGGTCCTAGGAGCAAGAACTGTTTTGTGGTAAGAAGAGTCACTATTGCGCTCCCATTGTCATACACAATGCAAATAGCACTGGCGTCTGTTCCCAGCAAGTACAGTGTATTGGACTGAAGAGGATCTACTGTTCTTGTCAGTTTCCTAAGCAGAGTTGAACTAGATATGGCCCGGGTGAGTAGGAAGCACAGTTCTTTTGTTCTGAGCAAGCTCACTGTTCGAACCCCATAGGAAACACAGTAGAGTAGAAGAGGGCTCTTTTCTCAAAAGCAGAGTGTGTTTCTTGTAAGGCGAGCTAGCATTTGTTTCCCAGTCCTAAATGGAGTTGAAATACACATGCAGTTTCTGGTCCTACAAGCAAGAGTTGTTTTCTGGTAAGAAGAGTCACTATTGCGCTCCCTTTGCCATACACAGTGCAAATAGCACTCGCGTCTGTTCCCAACAAGTACAGTGTATTGGACTGAAGAGGAGCTACTGTTCTTGTCAGTTTCCTAAGCAGAGTTGAACTAGATATGGCCCGTGTGTGTAGGAAGCCCAGTTCTTTTGTTCTGAGCAAGCTCACTGTTCGAACCCCATAGGAAACACAGTAGAGTAGAAGAGTGCTCTTTTCTCAAAAGCAGAGTTTGTTTCTTGTAAGGCGAGCTAGCATTTGTTTCCCAGTCCTAAAAGGAGTTGAAATACACATGCAGTTTTTGGTCCTACAAGCAAGAGTTGATTTCTGGTAAGAAGAGTCACTATTGCGCTCCGTTTGCCATACACAGTGCAAATAGCACTCGCGTCTGTTCCCATCAAGTACAGTGTATTGGACTGAAGAGGAGCTACTGTTCTTGTCAGTTTCCTAAGCAGAGTTGAACTAGATATGGCCCGTGTGTGGAGGAAGCACAGTTCTTTCGTTCTCAGCAAGCTCACTGTTCGGACACCATAGAAAACACAGTAGAGTAAAAGAGTGCTCTTTTCTCAAAAGCACAGTGTGTTTCTTGGAGGGCGAGCTAACCTTTGTTTCTCAGTCCAAAATGGAATTGAATCCCATGCAGTTTCTGGTCCTACGAGCAAGAGTTTTTTCTGGTAATAAGAGTAACTATTGCGCTCCCATTGTCATACAGAGGGCAAATAGCCCTGGGGTCTGTTCCCAGCATGTACAGTGTATTGGACTCAAGAGGATCTACTGTTCTTGTCAGGATCCTAAGAAGAATTGAATTAGATATGGCGCGAGTGTGTAGGAAGCACAGTTTTTTTGTTGTCAGCAACCTCACAGTTTGGACCCCATAGAAATCACAGTAGAGTTGAAGAGTGTACTTTTACTCAAGAAGAAGAGTGTGTTTCTTGTAAGGTGAGCTAGCGTTTGTTTCCCAGTCCAAAATGGAGTTGAATGACATTCACTTTCTGGTCCTACGAACAAGAGTTGTTTTCTGGTAAGAAGAGTAACTATTGCGCTCCCATTGCTGTACACAGTGCAAATAGCACTCGCGTATGTGCCCAGCAAGTACAGTGTATTGGACTGAAGAGGAGCTACTGTTCTCGTCAGTTTCCTAAGCAGAGTTGAACTAGATATGGCCCATGTGTGTAGGAAGCACAGTTCTTTTGTACTCAGCAAGCTCACTGTTCTGCCCCTATAGGAAACACAGTAGAGTAGAAGAGTGCTCTTTCCTCAAAAGCAGAGTGTGTTTCTTGTAAGTTGAGCTAGCGTTTGTTTCCCAGTCCTAAATGGAGTTGAATCACATGCAGTTTCTGGTCCTACGAGCAAGAATTGTTTTGTGGTAAGAAGAGTCACTATTGCGCTCCCATTGTCATACACAATGCAAATAGCACTAGCGTATGTTCCCAGCAAGTACAGTGTATTGGGCTGAAGAGGAGCTAATGTTCTTGTCATTTTCCTAAGCAGAGTTGAATTAGATATGGCGCGAGTGTGTAGGAAGCACAGTTCTTTTGTTCTCAGCAACCTCACAGTTCTGACCCCATAGAAATCACAGTAGAGTTGAAGAGTGTACTTTACTCAAGAAGAAGAGTGTGTTTCTTGTAAGGTGAGCTAGCGTTTGTTTCCCAGTCCTAAATGGAGTTGAATGACATTCACTTTCTGGTCCTACGAACAAGAGTTGTTTTCTGGTAAGAAGAGTAACTATTGCGCTCCCATTGCTGTACACATTGCAAATAGCACTCGCGTATGTGCCCAGCAAGTGCAGTGTATTGGACTGAAGAGGAGCTACTGTTCTTGTCAGTTTCCTAAGCAGAGTTGAACTAGATATGGCCCGTGTGTATAGGAAGTTCAGTTCTTTTGTTCTGAGCAAGCTCACTGTTTTGGCACTATACGAAACACAGTAGAGTAGAAGAGTGCTCTTTTCTCAAAAGCAGAGTGTGTTTCTTGTAAGGAAAACTAGCGTTTGTTTACCAGTCCTAAATGGAGTTGAATCCCATGCAATTTCTGGTCCTACGACCAAGAGTTGTTTTCTGGTAAGAAGAGTCACTATTGCACTCCCATTGTCATACACAGGGCAAATAGAACTGGCGTCTGTTCCCAGCATGTACAGTGTATTGGACTGAAGAGGATCTACTGTTCTTGTCAGGTTCCTAAGTAGAGTTGAACTAGATATGACCCGTGTGTGTAGGAAGCACATTTCTTTTGTTCTGAGCAAGCTCTCTGTTTTGGCCCTACAGGAAACACAGTAGAGTAAAAGAGTGCTCTTTTCTCAAAAGCAGAGTGTGTTTCTTGTAAGGAGAGCTAGTGTTTGGTTCCCAGTCCTAAATGGAGTTGAATCACATGCAGTTTCTGGTCCTACGAGCAAGAGATGTTTTCTGGTAAGAAGAGTCACTACTGTGCTCCCATTGCTGTACACAGTTTAAATAGCACTCGCGTCTGTTCCCAGCAAGTACAGTGTATTGTACTGAAGAGGAGCTACTGTTCTTCTGAGTTTCCTAAGCAGAGTTGAACTAGATATGGCTCGTGTGTGTAGGAAGCACAGTTCTTTTGTTCTCAGCAAGCTCACTGTTCGGACCCCATAGGAAACACAGTAGAGTAGAAGAGTGCTCTTTTCTCAAAAGCAGAGTGTGTTTCTTGTAAGGCGAGCTTGGGTTTGTTTCCAAGTCCTAAATGGAGTTGAATCAAATGCAGTTTTTTGTCCTACGAGCAAGAGTTGTTTTCTGGTAAGAAGAGTCACTATTGCGCTCCCTTTGCCATACACAGTGCAAATAGCACTAGCGTATGTTCCCAGCAAGTACAGTGTATTGGGCTGAAGAGGAGCTAATGTTCTTGTCATTTTCCTAAGCAGAGTTGAATTAGATATGGCGCGAGTGTGTAGGAAGCACAGTTCTTTTGTTCTCAGCAACCTCACAGTTCTGACCCCATAGAAATCACAGTAGAGTTGAAGAGTGTACTTTACTCAAGAAGAAGAGTGTGTTTCTTGTAAGGTGAGCTAGCGTTTGTTTCCCAGTCCTAAATGGAGTTGAATGACATTCACTTTCTGGTCCTACGAACAAGAGTTGTTTTCTGGTAAGAAGAGTAACTATTGCGCTCCCATTGCTGTACACATTGCAAATAGCACTCGCGTATGTGCCCAGCACGTGCAGTGTATTGGACTGAAGAGGAGCTACTGTTCTTGTCAGTTTCCTAAGCAGAGTTGAACTAGATATGGCCCGTGTGTATAGGAAGTTCAGTTCTTTTGTTCTGAGCAAGCTCACTGTTTTGGCACTATACGAAACACAGTAGAGTAGAAGAGTGCTCTTTTCTCAAAAGCAGAGTGTGTTTCTTGTAAGGAAAACTAGCGTTTGTTTACCAGTCCTAAATGGAGTTGAATCCCATGCAATTTCTGGTCCTACGACCAAGAGTTGTTTTCTGGTAAGAAGAGTCACTATTGCACTCCCATTGTCATACACAGGGCAAATAGAACTGGCGTCTGTTCCCAGCATGTACAGTGTATTGGACTGAAGAGGATCTACTGTTCTTGTCAGGTTCCTAAGTAGAGTTGAACTAGATATGACCCGTGTGTGTAGGAAGCACATTTCTTTTGTTCTGAGCAAGCTCTCTGTTTTGGCCCTACAGGAAACACAGTAGAGTAAAAGAGTGCTCTTTTCTCAAAAGCAGAGTGTGTTTCTTGTAAGGAGAGCTAGTGTTTGGTTCCCAGTCCTAAATGGAGTTGAATCACATGCAGTTTCTGGTCCTACGAGCAAGAGATGTTTTCTGGTAAGAAGAGTCACTACTGTGCTCCCATTGCTGTACACAGTTTAAATAGCACTCGCGTCTGTTCCCAGCAAGTACAGTGTATTGTACTGAAGAGGAGCTACTGTTCTTCTGAGTTTCCTAAGCAGAGTTGAACTAGATATGGCTCGTGTGTGTAGGAAGCACAGTTCTTTTGTTCTCCGCAAGCTCACTGTTCAGACCCCATAGGAAACACAGTAGAGTAGAAGAGTGCTCTTTTCTCAAAAGCAGAGTGTGTTTCTTGTAAGGCGAGCTTGGGTTTGTTTCCAAGTCCTAAATGGAGTTGAATCAAATGCAGTTTTTTGTCCTACGAGCAAGAGTTGTTTTCTGGTAAGAAGAGTCACTATTGCGCTCCCTTTGCCATACACAGTGCAAATAGCCCTCGCGTCTGTTCCCAGCAAGTACAGTGTATTGCACTGAAGAGTAGCTACTGTTCTTGTCAGTGTCCTAAGCAGAGTTGAACTAGATATGGTCGGTGTGTGTAGGAAGCACGGTTCTTTTGTTCTGAGCAAGCTCAATGTTCTGGTCCTATAGAAAACACAGTAGAGTGGAAGAGTGCTCTTTTCTCAAAAGCAGAGTGTGTTTCTTGTAAGGCGAGCTAGCGTTTGTTTCCTAGTCCTAAATGGAGTTGAATCACATGCAGTTTCTGGTCCTACTAGCAAGAGTTGTTTTCTGGTAAGAAGAGTCACTATTGCGCTCCCATTGTCATTCACTGTGCAAATAGCACTGGCGTCTGTTCCCAGCAAGTACAGTGTATTGGACTGAAGAGGAGCTACTGTTCTTCTGAGTTTCCTAAGCAGAGTTGAACTAGATATGGCCGGTGTGTGTAGGAAGCACGGTTCTTTTGTTCTGAGCAAGCTCACTGTTATGACCGCATAGGAAACACAGTAGAGTAGAAGTGTGCCCTTATCTCAAAGCAGAGCGTGTTTCTTGTAAGGCAAGCTAGCGTTTGTTTCCCAGTCCTAAGTGGAGTTGAATCACATGCAGTTTCTGGTGCTAGGAGCAAGAGTTGTTTTCTGATAAGAAGAGTCACTATTGCGCTCCCTTTGCCATACACAGTGCAAATAGCACTCGCGTCTGTTCCCAGCAAGTAGAGTGTATTGGACTGAAGAAAGAATACTGTTCTTGTCAGTTTCCTAAGCAGAGTTGAACTAGATATGGCCCGTGTGTGTAGGAAGCACAGTTCTTTTGTTCTGAGCAAGCTCACTGTTCGGACACCATAGGAAACAGAGTAGAGTATAATAGTGCTCTTTCCTCAAAAGCAGATTTTGTTTCTTGTAAGGCGAGCTAGCGTTTGTTTTCCAGTCCTAAATGGACTTGAATCACATGCAGTTTTTGGTCTTACACGCAAGAGTTGCTTTCAAGTAAGGAAAGACACTATTGCGGTCCCATTGCCATACAGAGTGCAAATAGCACTCGCATCTGTTCCCAGCAAGTACAGTGTATTGGACTGAAGAGGAGCTACTTCTCTTTTCAGTTTCCTAAGCAGAGTTGAACTAGATATGGCCGGTTTGTGTAGGAAGCACAGTTCTTTTGTTCTGAGCAAGCTCTCTGTTCGGACCCCATAGGAAACACAGTAGAGTAGAAGAATGCTCTTTTCTCAAAAGCAGAGTGTGTTTCTTGTAAGGCGAGCTAGCGTTTGTTTCCCAGTCCTAAATGGAGTTGAATCCCATGCAGTTTCTGGTCCTATGAGCAAGAGTTGTTTTCTGGTAAGAAGAGTCACTATTGTGCTCCCATTGCTGTACACAGTGCAAATAGCACTCGCGTCTGTTGCCAGCAAATACAGTGTATTGGACTGAAGAGGAGCTACTGTTCTCGTCAGTTTCCTAAGCAGAGTTGATCTAGATATGGCCCGTGTGTATAGGAAGCTCAGTTCTTTTGTTCTGAGCAAGCTCACTGTTTTGGCACTATAGGAAACACAGTAGAGTAGAAGAGTGCTCTTTTCTCAAAAGCAGAGTGTGTTTCTTGTAAGGCGAACTAGCGTTTGTTTACCAGTCCTAAATGGAGTTGAATCCCATGGAATTTCTGGTCCTACAACCAAGAGTTGTCTTCTGGTAAGAAGAGTCACTATTGCGCTCCCATTGTCATACACAGGGCAAATAGCACTGGCGTCTGTTCCCAGCATGTACAGTGTATTGGACTGAAGAGGATCTACTGTTCTTGTCAGGTTCCTAAGTAGAGTTGAACTAGATATGACCTGTGTGTGTAGGAAGCACATTTCTTTTGTTCTGAGCAAGCTCTCTGTTTTGGCCCTACAGGAAACACAGTAGAGTAAAAGAGTGCTCTTTTCTCAAAAGCAGAGTGTGTTTCTTGTAAGGAGAGCTAGTGTTTGGTTCCCAGTCCTAAATGGAGTTGAATCACATGCAGTTTCTCTTCCTACGAGCAAGAGATGTTTTCTGGTAAGAAGAGTCACTACTGTGCTCCCATTGCTGTACACAGTTTAAATAGCACTCGCGTCTGTTCCCAGCAAGTATAGTGTATTGTACTGAAGAGGAGCTACTGTTCTTCTGAGTTTCCTAAGCAGAGTTGAACTAGATATGGCTCGTGTGTGTAGGAAGCACAGTTCTTTTGTTCTCAGCAAGCTCACTGTTCGGACCCCATAGGAAACACAGTAGAGTAGAAGAGTGCTCTTTTCTCAAAAGCAGAGTGTGTTTCTTGTAAGGCGAGCTTGGGTTTGTTTCCAAGTCCTACATGGAGTTGAATCAAATGCAGTTTTTTGTCCTACGAGCAAGAGTTGTTTTCTGGTAAGAAGAGTCACTATTGCGCTCCCTTTGCCATACACAGTGCAAATAGCCCTCGCGTCTGTTCCCAGCAAGTAAGTCTATTGTACTGAAGAGTAGCTACTGTTCTTGTCAGTTTCCTAAGCAGAGTTGAACTAGATATGGTCGGTGTGTGTAGGAAGCACGGTTCTTTTGTTCTGAGCAAGCTCAATGTTCTGGTCCTATAGAAAACACAGTAGAGTGGAAGAGTGCTCTTTTCTCAAAAGCAGAGTGTGTTTCTTGTAAGGCGAGCTAGCGTTTGTTTCCTAGTCCTAAATGGAGTTGAATCACATGCAGTTTCTGGTCCTACGAGCAAGTGCTGTTTTCTGGTAAGAAGAGTCCATTTTGCGTTCCATTTGCCATACACAGTGCAAATAGCACTCGCGTCTGTTCCCAGCAATTACAGTGTATTGGACTGAAGAGAGGCTACTGTTCTTTTCAGTTTCCTAACCAGAATTGAACTAGATATGGCCCGTGTGTGTAGGAAGCACAGTTCTTTTGTTCTGAGCAAGCTCACTGTTCGGACCACGTAGGAAATACAGTAGAGTAGAAGAGTGTTCTTTTCTCAAAAGAAGAGTGTGTTTCTTGTAAGGCGAGCTAGTGTTTGTTTCCCAGTCAGAAATGGAGTTGAATCCCATGCAGTTTCTGGTCCTATGAGCCAGAGGTGTTTTCTGATAAGAAGAGTCACTATTGCGCTCCCATTGTCATACAGAGGACAAATAGCACTGGCGTCTGTTCCCTGCATGTACAGTGTATTGGACTGAAGCGGAGCTACTGTTCTTTTCAGTTTCCTAAGCAGAATTGAACTAGATATGGCCGTATTTGTAGGAATCACAGTTCTTTTGTTCTGAGCAAACTCACTGTTCTGGCCCTATAGGAAAAACAGTAGAGTAGAAGAGTGCTCTTTTCTCAAAAGCAGTATGTGTTTCTTGTAAGGCAAGCTAGCGTTTGTTTCCCAGTCCTAAATGGAGTTGAATCACATGCAGTTTCTTGTCCTACGAGCAAGAGTTGTTTTCTGGTAAGAAGAGTCACTATTGTGCTCCCATTGTCATACACAGGGCAAATAGCACTGGCGTCTGTTCCCTGCATGTACAGTGTATTGGACTGAAGTGGAGCTACTGTTCATGTCAGTTTCCTAAGCAGAGTTGAACTAGATATGGCCCGTGTGTGGAGGAAGCACAGTTCTGTTGTTCTGAGCAAGCTCACTGTTTGGACCCCCTAGGATACACAGTAGAGTAGAAGAGTGCTCTTTTCTCAAAAGCAGAGTGTGTTTCTTGTAAAGCGAGCTAGCATTTGTTTCCCAGTCCTAAATGGAGTTGAATCACATGCAGTTTCTTGTCCTAAGAGCAAGAGTTGTTTTCTGGTAAGAAGAGTCACTATTGTGCTCCCATTGTCATTCACAGGGCAAATAACACTGGCGTCTGTTCCCAGCATGTACACTGTATTGGACTGAAGAGGATCTACTGTTCTTTTCAGTTTCCTAAGCATAATTGAACTAGATATGGGCGTATTTGTATGAAGCACAGTTCTTTTGTTCTGACCAAGCTCACTGTTCTGGCCCTATAGGAAACACAGTAGAGTAGAAGAGTGCTCTTTTCTCAAAAGCAGAGTGTGTTTCTTGTAAGGCGAGCTAGCGTTTGTTTCCCAGTCCTAAATGGAGTTGAATCACATGCAGGTTTTGGTCCTATGAGCAAGAGTTGTTTTCTGGTAAGGAAAGTCACTATTGTGCTCCAATTGCCATACACAGTGCAAATAGCACTCGCGTCTGTTCCCAGCAAGTACAGTGTATTGGACTGAAACAGAGCTACTGTTCTTGTCAGTTTCCTAAGCAGAGTTGAACTAGATATGGCCCCTGTGTGTAGGAAGCACAGTTCTTTTGTTCTGAGCAAGCTCACTGTTCGGACCACATAGGAAATACAGTAGAGTAGAAGAGTGCTCTTTTCTCAAAAGCAGAGTGTGTTTCTTGTAAGGCAAGCTAGCGTTTGTTTCCCAGTCAGAAATGGAGTTGAATCCCATGCAGTTTCTGGTCCTACGAGCAAGAGGTGTTTTCTGATAAGAAGAGTCACTATTGCGCTCCCATTGTCATACAGAGGACAAATAGCACTGGCGTCTGTTCCCTGCATGTACAGTGTATTGGACTGAAGTGGAGCTACTGTTCATGTCAGTTTCCTAAGCAGAGTTGAACTAAATATGGCCCGTGTGTGGAGGAAGCACAGTTCTCTTGTTCTGAGCAAGCTCACTGTTTGGACCCCCTAGGACACACAGTAGAGTAGAAGAGTGCTGTTTTGTCAAAAGCAGAGTGTGTTTCTTGTAAGGCGAGCTAGCGTTTGTTTCCCAGTCCTAAATGGAGTTGAATCACATGCAGTTTCTTGTCCTACAAGCAAGAGTTGTTTTCTGGTAAGAAGACTCACTATTGTGCTCCCATTGTCATACACAGGGCAAATAGCACTGGCGTCTGTTCCCAGCATGTACAGTGTATTGGACTGAAGAGGATCTACTGTTCTTGTCAGTTTCCTAAGCAGAATTGAACTAGATATGGCCGTATTTGTAGAAATCACAGTTCTTTTGTTCTGAGCAAACTCACTGTTCTGGCCCTATAGGAAAAACAGTAGAGTAGAAGAGTGCTCTTTTCTCAAAAGCAGAGTGTGTTTCTTGTAAGGCGAGCTAGCGTTTGTTTCCCAGTCCTAAATGGAGTTGAATCACATGCAGTTTTTGGTCCTATGTGCAAGAGTTGTTTTCTGGTAAGGAAAGTCACTCTTGCGCTCCCATTGCCATACACAGTGCAAATAGCACTTGTGTCTGTTCCCAGCAAGTACAGTGTATTGGACTGAAGCAGAGCTACTGTTCTTGTCAGTTTCCTAAGCAGAGTTGAACTAGATATGGCCCCTGTGTGTAGGAAGCACAGTTCTTTTGTTCTGAGCAAGCTCACTGTTCGGGCCACATAGGAAATACAGTAGAGTAGAAGAGTGCTCTTTTCTCAAAAGCAGAGTGTGTTTCTTGTAAAGCGAGCTAGCATTTGTTTCCCAGTCCTAAATGGAGTTGAATCACATGCAGTTTCTTGTCCTAAGAGCAAGAGTTGTTTTCTGATAAGAAGAGTCACTATTGTGCTCCCATTGTCATTCACAGGGCAAATAACACTGGCGTCTGTTCCCAGCATGTACACTCTATTGGACTGAAGAGGATCTACTGTTCTTTTCAGTTTCCTAAGCATAATTGAACTAGATATGGCCGTATTTGTATGAAGCACAGTTCTTTTGTTCTGACCAAGCTCACTGTTCTGGCCCTATAGGAAACACAGTAGAGTAGAAGAGTGCTCTTTTCTCAAAAGCAGAGTGTGTTTCTTGTAAGGCGAGCTAGCGTTTGTTTCCCAGTCCTAAATGGAGTTGAATCACATGCAGGTTTTGGTCCTATGAGCAAGAGTTGTTTTCTGGTAAGGAAAGTCACTCTTGTGCTCCCATTGCCATACACAGTGCAAATAGCACTCGCGTCTGTTCCCAGCAATTACAGTGTATTGGACTGAAGCGGAGCTACTGTTCTTGTCAGTTTTCTAAGCAGAGTTGAACTAGATATGGCCCCTGAGTGTAGGAAGCACTGTTCTTTTGTTCTGAGCGAGCTCACTGTTCAGACCCCATAGGAAACACAGTAGAGTAGAAGAGTGCTCTTTTCTCAAAAGCAGAGTGTGTTTCTTGTAAGGCGAGCTAGCGTTTGTTTCCCAGTCCTAAATGGAGTTGAATCACGTGCAGTTTTTGGTCCTATGTGCAAGAGTTGTTTTCTGGTAAGGAAAGTCACTATTGTGCTCCCATTGCCATACACAGTGCAAATAGCACTCGCGTCTGTTCCCAGCAAGTACATTGTATTGGACTGAAGCGGAGCTACTGTTCTTGTCAGTTTCCTAAGCAGAGTTGAACTAGATATGGCCCCTGTGTGTAGGAAGCACAGTTCTTTTGTTCTGAGCAAGCTCACTGTTCGGGCCACATAGGAAATACAGTAGAGTAGAAGAGTGCTCTTTTCTCAAAAGCAGAGTGTGTTTCTTGTAAGGCGAGCTAGTGTTTGTTTCCCAGTCAGAAATGGAGTTGAATCCCATGCAGTTTCTGGTCCTATGAGCCAGAGGTGTTTTCTGATAAGAAGAGTCACTATTGCGCTCCCATCATACAGAGGACAAATAGCACTGGCGTCTGTTCCCTGCACGTACAGTGTATTGGACTGAAGCGGAGCTACTGTTCTTGTCAGTTTCCTAAGCAGAGTTGAACTAGATATGGCCCGTGTGTGGAGGAAGCACAGTTCTGTTGTTCTGAGCAAGCTCACTGTTCGGACCCCATAGGATACACAGCAGAGTAGAAGAGTGCTCTTTTCTCAAAAGCAGAGTGTGTTTCTTGTAAGGCGAGCTAGCGTTTGTTTCCAAGTCCTAAATGGAGTTGAATCACATGCAGTTTCTTGTCCTAAAAGCAAGAGTTGTTTTCTGGTAAGAAGAGTCACTATTGTGCTCCCATTGTCATCCACAGGGCAAATAGCACTGGCGTGTCTTCCCAGCATGTACAGTGTATTGGACTGAAAAGGAACTACTGTTCTTGTCAGTTTCCTAAGCAGAATTGAACTAGATATGGCCGTATTTGTAGGAATCACAGTTCTTTTGTTCTGAGCAAACTCACTGTTCTGGCCCTATAGGAAAAACAGTAGAGTAGAAGAGTGCTCTTTTCTCAAAAGCAGAGTGTGTTTCTTGTAAGGCGAGCTAGCGTTTGTTTCCCAGTCCTAAATGGAGTTGAATCACATGCAGTTTTTGGTCCTATGAGCAAGAGTTGTTTTCTGGTAAGGAAAGTCATTATTGCGTTCGTATTTCCATACACAGTACAAATAGCACTGGCATCTGTTCCCAGCAAGTACAGTGTATTGGACTGAAGCGGAGCTACTGTTCTTGTCAGTTTCCTAAGCAGAGTTGAACTAGATATTGCCCCTGTGTGTAGGAAGCACAGTTCTTTTGTTCTGAGCAAGCTCACTGTTCAGACCCCATAGGAAACACAGTAGAGTAGAAGAGTGCTCTTTTCTCAAAAGCAGAGTGTGTTTCTTGTAAAGCGAGCTAGCATTTGTTTCCCAGTCCTAAATGGAGTTGAATCACATGCAGTTTCTTGTCCTAAAAGCAAGAGTTGTTTTCTGGTAAGAAGAGTCACTATTGTGCTCCCATTGTCATTCACAGGGCAAATAACACTGGCGTCTGTTCCCAGCATGTACACTCTATTGGACTGAAGAGGATCTACTGTTCTTTTCAGTTTCCTAAGCATAATTGAACTAGATATGGGCGTATTTGAATGAAGCACAGTTCTTTTGTTCTGACCAAGCTCACTGTTCTGGCCCTATAGGAAACACAGTAGAGTAGAAGAGTGCTCTTTTCTCAAAAGCAGAGTGTGTTTCTTGTAAGGCGAGCTAGCGTTTGTTTCCCAGTCCTAAATGGAGTTGAATCACATGCAGGTTTTGGTCCTATGAGCAAGAGTTGTTTTCTGGTAAGGAAAGTCACTCTTGCGCTCCCATTGCCATACACAGTGCAAATAGCACTCGCGTCTGTTCCCAGCAAGTACAGTGTATTGGACTGAAGCAGAGCTACTGTTCTTGTCAGTTTCCTAAGCAGAGTTGAACTAGATATGGCCCCTGTGTGTAGGAAGCACAGTTCTTTTGTTCTGAGCAAGCTCACTTTTCGGACCACATAGGAAATACAGTAGAGTAGAAGAGTGCTCTTTTCTCAAAAGCAGAGTGTGTTTCTTGTAAGGCGAGCTAGTGTTTGTTTCCCAGTCAGAAATGGAGTTGAATCCCATGCAGTTTCTGGTCCTACGAGTAAGAGGTGTTTTCTGATAAGAAGAGTCACTATTGCGCTCCCATTGTCATACAGAGGACAAATAGCACTGGCGTCTGTTCCCTGCATGTACAGTGTATTGGACTGAAGTGGAGGTACTGTTCATGTCAGTTTCCTAAGCAGAGTTGAACTAGATATGGCCCGTGTGTGGAGGAAGCACAGTTCTGTTGTTCTGAGCAAGCTCACTGTTTGGACCCCCTAGGATACACAGTAGAGTAGAAGAGTGCTCTTTTCTCAAAAGCATAGTGTGTTTCTTGTAAGGCGAGCTAGCGTTTGTTTCCCAGTCCTAAATGGAGTTGAATCACATGCAGTTTCTTGTCCTACAAGCAAGAGTTGTTTTCTGGTAAGAAGACTCACTATTGTGCTCCCATTGTCATACACAGGGCAAATAGCACAGCGTCTGTTCCCAGCATGTACAGTGTATTGGACTGAAGAGGATCTACTGTTCTTGTCAGTTTCCTAAGCAGAATTGAACTAGATATGGCCGTATTTGTAGAAATCACAGTTCTTTTGTTCTGAGCAAACTCACTGTTCTGGCCCTATAGGAAAAACAGTAGAGTAGAAGAGTGCTCTTTTCTCAAAAGCAGAGTGTGTTTCTTGTAAGGCGAGCTAGCGTTTGTTTCCCAGTCCTAAATGGAGTTGAATCACATGCAGTTTTTGGTCCTATGAGCAAGAGTTGTTTTCTGGTAAGGAAAGTCACTCTTGCGCTCCCATTGCCATACACAGTGCAAAGAGCACTCGCGTCTGTTCCCAGCAATTACAGTGTATTGGACTGAAGCGGAGCTACTGTTCTTTTCAGTTTTCTAAGCAGAGTTGAACTAGATATGGCCCCTGTGTGTAGGAAGCACTGTTCTTTTGTTCTGAGCGAGCTCACTGTTCAGACCCCATAGGAAACACAGTAGAGTAGAAGAGTGCTCTTTTCTCAAAAGCGGAGTGTGTTTCTTGTAAGGCTAGCTAGCGTTTGTTTCCGAGTCCTAAATGGAGTTGAATCACATGCAGGTTTTGGTCCAATGAGCAAGAGTTGTTTTCTCGTAAGGAAAGTCATTATTGCACTCGCATTTCCATACACAGTGCAAATAGCACTGGCGTCTGTTCCCAGCAAGTACAGTGTATTGGACTGAAGCGGAGCTACTGTTCTTATCAGTTTCGTAAGCAGAGTGGAACTGGATTTTGCACCTGTGTGTAGGAAGCACAGTTCTTTTGTTCTGAGCAAGCTCACTGTTCAGACCACATAGGAAACACAGTAGAGTAGAAGAGTGCTCTTTTCTCAAAAGCAGAGTGTGTTTCTTGTAAAGCGAGCTAGCATTTGTTTCACAGTCCTAAATGGAGTTGAATCACATGCAGTTTCTTGTCCTAAGAGCAATATTTGTTTTCTGGTAAGAAGAGTCACTATTGTGCTCCCATTGTCATTCACAGGGCAAATAACACTGGCGTCTGTTCCCAGCATGTACACTGTATTGGACTGAAGAGGATCTACTGTTCTTTTCAGTTTCCTAAGCATAATTGAACTAGATATGGCCGTATTTGTATGAAGCACAGTTCTTTTGTTCTGACCAAGCTCACTGTTCTGGCCCTATAGGAAACACAGTAGAGTAGAAGAGTGCTCTTTTCTCAAAAGCAGAGTGTGTTTCTTGTAAGGCGAGTTAGCGTTTGTTTCCCAGTCCTAAATGGAGTTGAATCACATGCAGGTTTTGGTCCTATGAGCAAGAGTTGTTTTCTGGTAAGGAAAGTCACTCTTGCGCTCCCATTTGTACACAGTGCAAATAGCACTCGCGTCTGTTCCCAGCAATTACAGTGTATTGGACTGAAGCGGAGCTACTGTTCTTGTCAGTTTTCTAAGCAGAGTTGAACTAGATATGGCCCCTGTGTGTAGGAAGCACTGTTCTTTTGTTCTGAGCAAGCTCACTGTTCGGACCACATAGGAAATACAGTAGAGTAGAAGAGTGCTATTTTCTCAAAAGCAGAGTGTGTTTCTTGTAAGGCGAGCTAGCGTTTGTTTCCCAGTCCTAAATGGAGTTGAATCACATGCAGTTTCTTGTCCTACAAGCAAGAGTTGTTTTCTGGTAAGAAGACTCACTATTGTGCTCCCATTATCATTCACAGGGCAAATAACACTGGCGTCTGTTCCCAGCATGTACAATGTATTGGTCTGAAGAGGATCTACTGTTCTTTTCAGTTTCCTAAGCATAATTGAACTAGATATGGCCGTATTTGTATGAAGCACAGTTCTTTTGTTCTGAGCAAGCTCACTGTTCTGGCCCTATGGGAAACACAGTAGAGTAGAAGAGTGCTCTTTTCTCAAAAGCAGAGTGTGTTTCTTGTAAGGCGAGCTAGCGTTTGTTTCCCAGTCCTAAATGGAGTTGAATCACATGCAGTTTTTGGTCCTATGAGCAAGAGTTGTTTTCTGGTAAGGAAAGTCACTCTTGCGCTCCCATTGCCATACACAGTGCAAATAGCACTCGCGTCTGTTCCCAGCAAGTACAGTGTATTGGACTGAAACGGAGCTACTGTTCTTGTCAGTTTCCTAAGCAGAGTTGAACTAGATATGGCCCCTGTGTGTAGGAAGCACAGTTCTTTTTTTCTGAGCAAGCTCACTGTTCGGACCACATAGGAAATACAGTAGAGTAGAAGAGTGTTCTTTTCTCAAAAGCAGAGTGTGTTTCTTGTTAGGCGAGCTAGTGTTTGTTTCCCAGTCAGAAATGGAGTTGAATCCCGTGCAGTTTCTGGTCCTATGAGCCAGAGGTGTTTTCTGATAAGAAGAGTCACTATTGCGCTCCCTTTGTCATACAGAGGACAAATAGCACTGGCGTCTGTTCCCTGCATGTACAGTGTATTTGACTGAAGTGGAGCTACTGTTCATGTCAGTTTCCTAAGCAGAGTTGAACTAGATATGGCCCGTGTGTGGAGGAAGCACAGTTCTGTTGTTCTGAGCAAGCTCACTGTTTGGACCCCCTAGGATACAGAGTAGAGTAGAAGAGTGCTCTTTTCTCAAAAGCAGAGTGTGTTTCTTGTAAGGCGAGCTAGCGTTTGTTTCCCAGTCCTAAATGGAGTTGAATCACATGCAGTTTCTTGTCCTAAGAGCAAGAGTTGTTTTCTGGTAAGAAGAGTCACTATTGTGCTCCCATTATCATTCACAGGGCAAATAACACTGGCGTCAATTCCCAGCATGTACAATGTATTGGACTGAAGAGGATCTACTGTTCTTGTCAGTTTCCTAAGCATAATTGAACTAGATATGGCCGTATTTGTATGAAGCACAGTTCTTTTGTTCTGAGCAAGCTCACTGTTCTGGCCCTATGGGAAACACAGTAGAGTAGAAGAGTGCTCTTTTCTCAAAAGCAGAGTGTGTTTCTTGTAAGGCGAGCTAGCGTTTGTTTCCCAGTCCTAAATGGAGTTGAATCACATGCAGTTTTTTGGTCCTATGAGCAAGAGTTGTTTTCTGGTAAGGAAAGTCATTATTGCGCTCGCATTTCCATACACAGTGCAAATAGCACTGGCGTCACTTCCAGCAAGTACAGTGTATTGGACTGAAGTGGAGCTACTGTTCTTGTCAGTTTCCTAAGCAGAGTTGAACTAGATATTGCCCCTGTGTGTAGGAAGCACAGTTCTTTTGTTCTGAGCAAGCTCACTGTTCAGACCACATAGGAAACACAGTAGAGTAGAAGAGTGCTCTTTTCTCAAAAGCAGAGTGTATTTCTTGTAAAGCGAGCTAGCATTTGTTTCCCAGTCCTAAATGGAGTTGAATCACATGCAGTTTCTTGTCCTAAGAGCAAGAGTTGTTTTCTGGTAAGAAGAGTCACTATTGTGCTCCCATTGTCATTCACAGGGCAAATAACCCTGGCGTCTGTTCCCAGCATGTACAGTGTATTGGACTGAAGAGGATCTACTGTTCTTGTCAGTTTCCTAAGCAGAATTGAACTAGATATGGCCGTATTTGTAGGAATCACAGTTCTTTTGTTCTGAGCAAACTCACTGTTCTGGCCCTATAGGAAAAACAGTAGAGTAGAAGAGTGCTCTTTTCTCAAAAGCAGAGTGTGTTTCTTGTAAGGCGAGCTAGCGTTTGTTTCCCAGTCCTAAATGGAGTTGAATCACATGCAGTTTTTGGTCCTATGTGCAAGAGTTGTTTACTGGTAAGGAAAGTCACTCTTGCGCTCCCATTGCCATACACAGTGCAAATAGCACTCGCGTCTGTTCCCAGCAAGTACAGTGTATTGGACTGAAGCAGAGCTACTGTTCTTGTCAGTTTCCTAAGCAGAGTTGAACTAGATATGGCCCCTGTGTGTAGGAAGCACAGTTCTTTTGTTCTGAGCAAGCTCACTGTTCGGACCACATAGGACATACAGTAGAGTAGAAGAGTGCTCTTTTCTCAAAAGCAGAGTGTGTTTCTTGTAAGGAGAGCTAGTGTTTGTTTCCCAGTCCTAAATGGAGTTGAATCACATGCAGTTTTTGGTCCTATGAGCAAGAGTTGTTTTCTGGTAAGGAAAGTCACTCTTGCGCTCCCATTGCCATACACAATGCAAATAGCACTCGCGTCTGTTCCCAGTAATTACAGTGTATTGGACTGAAGCGGAGCTAAGGTTCTTGTCAGTTTTCTAAGCAGAGTTGAACTAGATATCGCCCCTGTGTGTAGGAAGCACTGTTCTTTTGTTCTGAGCAAGCTCACTGTTCAGACCCCATAGGAAACACAGTAGAGTAGAAGAGTGCTCTTTTCTCAAAAGAAGAGTTTGTTTCTTGTAAAGCGAGCTAGCATTTGTTTCCCAGTCCTAAATGGAGTTGAATAACATGCAGTTTCTTGTCCAAAGAGCAAGAGTTGTTTTCTGGTAAGAAGAGTCACTATTGTGCTCCCATTGTCATTCACAGGGCAAATAACACTGGCGTCTGTTCCCAGCATGTACAATGTATTGGACTGAAGAATATCTACTGTTCTTTTCAGTTTCCTAAGCATAATTTAACTAGATATGGCCGTATTTGTATGAAGCACAGTTCTTTTTTTCTGAGCAAGCTCACTGTTCTGGCCCTATGGGAAACACAGTAGAGTAGAAGAGTGCTCTTTTCTCAAAAGCCGAGTGTGTTTCTTGTAAGGCGAGCTAGCGTTTGTTTCCAGTCCTAAATGGAGTTGAATCACATGCGGTTTTTGGTCCTATGAGCAAGAGTTGTTTTCTGGTAAGGAAAGTCATTATTGCGCTCGCATTTCCATACACAGTGCAAATAGCACTGGCGTCTGTTCCAAACAAGAACAGTGTATTGGACTGAAGAGGAGCTACTGTTCTTGTCAGTTTCCTAAGCAGAGTTGAACTAGATATTGCCCCTGTGTGTAGGAAGCACAGTTCTTTTGTTCTGAGCAAGCTCACTGTTCATACCCCATAGGAAACCCAGTAGAGTAGAAGAGTGCTCTTTTCTCAAAAGCAGAGTGTGTTTCTTATAAAGCGAGCTAGCATTTGTTTCCCAGTCCTAAATGGAGTTGAATCACATGCAGTTTCTTGTCCTAAGAGCAAGAGTTGTTTTCTGGTAAGAAGAGTCACTATTGTGCTCCCATTATCATTCACAGGGCAAATAACACTGGCGTCTGTTCCCAGCATGTACAATGTATTGGACTGAAGAGGATCTACTGTTCTTTTCAGTTTCCTAAGATAATTGAACTAAATATGGCCGTATTTGTATGAAGCACAGTTTTTTTGTTCTGAGCAAGCTCACTGTTCTGGCCCTATGGGAAACACAGTAGAGTAGAAGAGTGCTCTTTTCTCAAAAGCAGAGTGTGTTTCTTGTAAGGCAAGCTAGCGTTTGTTTCCCAGTCCTAAATGGAGTTGAATCACATGCAGTTTTTGGTCCAATGAGCAAGAGTTGTTTTCTGGTAAGGAAAGTCACTCTTGCGCTCCCATTGCCATACACAGTGCAAATAGCACTCGTGTCTGTTCCCAGCAAGTACAGTGTATTGGACTGAAGCGGAGCTACTGTTCTTGTCAGTTTCCTAAGCAGAGTTGAACTAGATATGGCCCCTGTGTGTAGGAAGCACAGTACTTTTGTTCTGAGCAAGCTCACTGTTCGGACCACATAGGAAATACAGTAGAGTAGAAGAGTGCTCTTTTCTCAAAAGCAGAGTGTGTTTCTTGTAAGGCGAGCTAGTGTTTGTTTCCCAGTCAGAAATGGAGTTGAATCCCATGCAGTTTCTGGTCCTACGAGCCAGAGGTGTTTTCTGATAAGAAGAGTCACTATTGCGCTCCCATTGTCATACAGAGGACAAATAGCACTGGCGTCTGTTCCCTGCACGTACAGTATTTTGGACTGAAGCGGAGCTACTGTTCTTGTCAGTTTCCTAAGCAGAGTTGAACTAGATATGGCCCGTGTGTGGAGGAAGCACAGTTCTGTTGTTCTGAGCAAGCTCACTGTTCGGACCCCATTGGATACACAGCAGAGTAGACGAGTGCTCTTTTCTCAAAAGCAGAGTGTGTTTCTTGTAAGGCGAGCTAGCGTTTGTTTCCCAGTCCTAAATGGAGTTGAATCACATGCAGTTTCTTGTCCTACGAGCAAGAGTTGTTTTCTGGTAAGAAGAGTCACTATTGTGCTCCCATTGTCATACACAGGGCAAATAGCACTGGCGTCTGTTCCCAGCATGTACACTGTATTGGACTGAAGAGGATCTACTGTTCTTGTCAGTTTCCTAAGCAGAATTGAACTAGATATGGCCGTATTTGTAGGAATCACAGTTCTTTTGTTCTGAGCAAACTCACTGTTCTGGCCCTATAGGAAAAACAGTAGAGTAGAAGAGTGCTCTTTTCTCAAAAGCAGAGTGTGTTTCTTGTAAGGCGAGCTAGCGTTTGTTTCCCAGTCCTAAATGGAGTTGAATCACATGCAGTTTTTGGTCCTATGAGCAAGAGTTGTTTTCTGGTAAGGAAAGTCATTATTGCGCTCGCATTTCCATACACAGTGCAAATAGCACTGGCGTCTGTTCCCAGCAAGTACAGTGTATTGGACTGAAGCGGAGCTACTGTTCTTGTCAGTTTCCTAAGCAGAGTTGAACTAGATATTGCCCCTGTGTGTAGGAAGCACAGTTCTTTTGTTCTGAGCAAGCTCACTGTTCAGACCCCATAGGAAACACAGTAAAGTAGAAGAGTGCTCTTTTCTCAAAAGCAGAGTGTGTTTCTTGTAAAGCGAGCTAGCATTTTTTCACAGTCCTAAATGGAGTTGAATCACATGCAATTTCTTGTCCTAAGAGCTAGAGTTGTTTTCTGGTAAGAAGAGTCCCTATTGTGCTCCCATTGTCATTCACAGGGCAAATAACACTGGCGTCTGTTCCCAGCATGTAAACTGTATTGGACTGAAGAGGATCTACTGTTCTTTTCAGTGTCCTAAGCAGAGTTGAACTAGATATGGCCCCTGTGTGTAGGAAGCACAGTTCTTTTGTTCTGAGCAACCTCACTGTTCGGACCACATAGGAAATACAGTAGAGTAGAAGAGTGCTCTTTTCTCAAAAGCAAAGTGTGTTTCTTGTAAGGCGAGCTAGTGTTTGTTTCCCAGTCAGAAATGGAGTTGAATCCCATGCAGTTTCTGGTCCTACGAGCAAGAGGTGTTTTCTGATAAGAAGAGTCACTATTGCGCTCCCATTGTCATACAGAGGACAAATAGCACTGGCGTCTCTTCCCTGCATGTACAGTGTATTGGACTGAAGCGGAGCTACTGTTCATGTCAGTTTCCTAAGCAGAGTTGAACTAGATATGGCCCGTGTGTGGAGGAAGCACAGTTCTGTTGTTCTGAGCAAGCTCACTGTTTGGACCCCCTAGGATACACAGTAGAGTAGAAGAGTGCTCTTTTCTCAAAAGCAGAGTGTGTTTCTTGTAAGGCGAGCTAGCGTTTGTTTCCCAGTCCTAAATGGAGTTGAATCACTTGCAGTTTCTTGTCCTACAAGCAAGAGTTGTTTTCTGGTAAGAAGAGTCACTATTGTGCTCCCATTGTCATACACAGGGCAAATAGCACTGGCGTCTGTTCCCAGCATGTACAGTGTATTGGACTGAAGAGGAACTACTGTTCTTGTCAGTTTCCTAAGCAGAATTGAACTAGATATGGCCGTATTTGTAGGAATCACAGTTCTTTTGTTCTGAGCAAACTCACTGTTCTGGCCCTATAGGAAAAACAGTAGAGTAGAAGAGTGCTCTTTTCTCAAAAGCAGAGTGTGTTTCTTTTAAGGCGAGCTAGCGTTTGTTTCCCAGTCCTAAATGGAGTTGAATCACATGCAGTTTTTGGTCCTATGAGCAAGAGTTGTTTTCTGCTAAGGAAAGTCACTCTTGCGCTCCCATTGCCATACACAGTGCAAATAGCACTCGCGTCTGTTCCCAGCAATTACAGTGTATTGGACTGAAGCGGAGCTACTGTTCTTTTCAGTTTTCTAAGCAGAGTTGAACTAGATATGGCCCCTGTGTGTAGGAAGCACTGTTCTTTTGTTCTGAGCAAGCTCACTGTTCAGACCCCATAGGAAACACAGTAGAGTAGAAGAGTGCTCTTTTCTCAAAAGCAGAGTGTGTTTCTTGTAAGGCGAGCTAGCGTTTGTTTCCCAGTCCTAAATGGAGTTGAATCACATGCAGTTTTTGGTCCTATGAGCAAGAGTTGTTTTCTGGTAAGGAAAGTCACTCTTGTGCTCCCATTGCCATACACAGTGCAAATAGCACTCGCGTCTGTTCCCAGCAAGTACAGTGTATTGGACTGAAGCGGAGCTACTGTTCTTGTCAGTTTCCTAAGCAGAGTTGAACTAGATATGGCTCCTGTGTGTAGGAAGCACAGTTCTTTTGTTCTGAGCAAGCTCACTGTTTGGACCACATAGGAAATACAGTAGAGTAGAAGAGTGCTCTTTTCTCAAAAGCAGAGTGTTTTTCTTGTAAGGCGAGCTAGTGTTTGTTTCCCAGTCAGAA
The DNA here is from genome assembly GCF_949786415.1 of Peromyscus eremicus. Classification (NCBI taxonomy): domain Eukaryota; kingdom Metazoa; phylum Chordata; class Mammalia; order Rodentia; family Cricetidae; genus Peromyscus; species Peromyscus eremicus. The sequence goes on along the minus strand of NW_026734973.1, from coordinate 14,064 downwards.
ATGGAGTTGAATCCCTTGCAGTTTCTGGTCCTATGAGCCAGAGGTGTTTTCTGATAAGAAGAGTCACTATTGCGCTCACATTGTCATACAGAGGACTAATAGCACTGGCGTCTGTTCCTTGCACGTACAGTGTATTGGACTGAAGCGGAGCTACTGTTCTTGTCAGTTTCCTAAGCAGAGTTGAACTAGATATGGCCCGTGTGTGGAGGAAGCACAGTTCTGTTGTTCTGAGCAAGCTCACTGTTCGGACCCCATAGGATACACAGCAGAGTAGAAGAGTGCTCTTTTCTCAAAAGCAGAGTGTGTTTCTTGTAAGGCGAGCTAGCGTTTGTTTCCCAGTCCTAAATGGAGTTGAATCACATGCAGTTTCTTGTCCTAAGAGCAAGAGTTGTTTTCTGGTAAGAAGAATCACTATTGTGCTCCCATTGTCATACACAGGGCAAATAGCACTGGCGTCTGTTCCCAGCATGTACAGTGTATTGGACTGAAGAGGATCTACTGTTCTTGTCAGTTTCCTAAGCAGAATTGAACTAGATATGGCCGTATTTGTAGGAATCACAGTTCTTTTGTTCTGAGCAAACTCACTGTTCTGGCCCTATAGGAAAAACAGTAGAGTAGAAGAGTGCTCTTTTCTCAAAAGCAGAGTGTGTTTCTTGTAAGGCGAGCTAGCGTTTGTTTCCCAGTCCTAAATGGAGTTGAATCACATGCAGTTTTTGGTCCTATGAGCAAGAGTTGTTTTCTGGTAAGGAAAGTCATTATTGCGCTCGTATTTCCATACACAGTGCAAATAGCACTGGCGTCTGTTCCCAGCAAGTACAGTGTATTGGACTGAAGCGGAGCTACTGTTCTTGTCAGTTTCCTAAGCAGAGTTGAACTAGATAGTGCCCCTGTGTGTAGGAAGCACAGTTCTTTTGTTCTGAGCAAGCTCACTGTTCAGACCCCATAGGAAACACAGGAGAGTAGAAGAGTGCTCTTTTCTCAAAAGCAGAGTGTGTTTCTTGTAAAGCGAGCTAGCATTTGTTTACCAGTCCTAAATGGAGTTGAATCACATGCAGTTTCTTGTCCTAAGAGCAAGAGTTGTTTTCTGGTATGAAGAGTCACTATTGTGCTCCTATTGTCATTCACAGGGCAAATAACACTGGCGTCTGTTCCCAGCATGTACACTGTATTGGACTGAAGAGGATCTACTGTTCTTTTCAGTTTCCTAAGCATAATTGAACTAGATTTGGCCGTATTTGTATGAAGCTCAGTTCTTATGTTCTGACCAAGCTCACTGTTCTGGCCCTATAGGAAACACAGTAGAGTAGAAGAGTGCTCTTTTCTCAAAACCAGAGTGTGTTTCTTGTAAGGCGAGCTAGTGTTTGTTTCCCAGTCAGAAATGGAGTTGAATCCCATGCAGTTTCTGGTCCTATGAGCCAGAGGTGTTTTCTGATAAGAAGAGTCACTATTGCGCTCCCATTGTCATACAGAGGACAAATAGCACTGGCGTCTGTTCTCTGCACGTACAGTGTATTGGACTGAAGCGGAGCTACTGTTCTTGTCAGTTTCCTAAGCAGAGTTGAACTAGATATGGCCCGTGTGTGGAGGAAGCACAGTTCTGTTGTTCTGAGCAAGCTCACTGTTCGGACCCCTAGGATACACAGCAGAGTAGAAGAGTGCTCTTTTCTCAAAAGCAGAGTGTGTTTCTTGTAAGGCGAGCTAGAGTTTGTTTCCCAGTCCTAAATGGAGTTGAATCACATGCAGTTTCTTGTCCTACGAGCAAGAGTTGTTTTCTGGTAAGAAGAGTCACTATTGTGCTCCCATTGTCATACACAGGGCAAATAGCACTGGCGTCTGTTCCCAGCATGTACAGTGTATTGGACTGAAGAGGATCTACTGTTCTTGTCAGTTTCCTAAGCAGAATTGAACTAGATATGGCCGTATTTGTAGGAATCACAGTTCTTTTGTTCTGAGCAAACTCACTGTTCTGGCCCTATAGGAAAAACAGTAGAGTAGAAGAGTGCTCTTTTCTCAAAAGCAGAGTGTGTTTCTTGTAAGGCGAGCTAGCGTTTGTTTCCCAGTCCTAAATGGAGTTGAATCACATGCAGTTTTTGGTCCTATGAGCAAGAGTTGTTTTCTGGTAAGGAAAGTCATTATTGCGCTCGCATTTCCATACACAGTGCAAATAGCACTGGCGTCTGTTCCCAGCAAGTACAGTGTATTGGACTGAAGCGGAGCTACTGTTCTTGTCAGTTTCCTAAGCAGAGTTGAACTAGATATTGCCCCTGTGTGTAGGAAGCACAGTTCTTTTGTTCTGAGCAAGCTCACTGTTCAGACCCCATAGGAAACACAGTAAAGTAGAAGAGTGCTCTTTTCTCAAAAGCAGAGTGTGTTTCTTGTAAAGCGAGCTAGCATTTTTTCACAGTCCTAAATGGAGTTGAATCACATGCAATTTCTTGTCCTAAGAGCTAGAGTTGTTTTCTGGTAAGAAGAGTCCCTATTGTGCTCCCATTGTCATTCACAGGGCAAATAACACTGGCGTCTGTTCCCAGCATGTAAACTGTATTGGACTGAAGAGGATCTACTGTTCTTTTCAGTGTCCTAAGCAGAGTTGAACTAGATATGGCCCCTGTGTGTAGGAAGCACAGTTCTTTTGTTCTGAGCAACCTCACTGTTCGGACCACATAGGAAATACAGTAGAGTAGAAGAGTGCTCTTTTCTCAAAAGCAAAGTGTGTTTCTTGTAAGGCGAGCTAGTGTTTGTTTCCCAGTCAGAAATGGAGTTGAATCCCATGCAGTTTCTGGTCCTACGAGCAAGAGGTGTTTTCTGATAAGAAGAGTCACTATTGCGCTCCCATTGTCATACAGAGGACAAATAGCACTGGCGTCTCTTCCCTGCATGTACAGTGTATTGGACTGAAGCGGAGCTACTGTTCATGTCAGTTTCCTAAGCAGAGTTGAACTAGATATGGCCCGTGTGTGGAGGAAGCACAGTTCTGTTGTTCTGAGCAAGCTCACTGTTTGGACCCCCTAGGATACACAGTAGAGTAGAAGAGTGCTCTTTTCTCAAAAGCAGAGTGTGTTTCTTGTAAGGCGAGCTAGCGTTTGTTTCCCAGTCCTAAATGGAGTTGAATCACTTGCAGTTTCTTGTCCTACAAGCAAGAGTTGTTTTCTGGTAAGAAGAGTCACTATTGTGCTCCCATTGTCATACACAGGGCAAATAGCACTGGCGTCTGTTCCCAGCATGTACAGTGTATTGGACTGAAGAGGAACTACTGTTCTTGTCAGTTTCCTAAGCAGAATTGAACTAGATATGGCCGTATTTGTAGGAATCACAGTTCTTTTGTTCTGAGCAAACTCACTGTTCTGGCCCTATAGGAAAAACAGTAGAGTAGAAGAGTGCTCTTTTCTCAAAAGCAGAGTGTGTTTCTTTTAAGGCGAGCTAGCGTTTGTTTCCCAGTCCTAAATGGAGTTGAATCACATGCAGTTTTTGGTCCTATGAGCAAGAGTTGTTTTCTGCTAAGGAAAGTCACTCTTGCGCTCCCATTGCCATACACAGTGCAAATAGCACTCGCGTCTGTTCCCAGCAATTACAGTGTATTGGACTGAAGCGGAGCTACTGTTCTTTTCAGTTTTCTAAGCAGAGTTGAACTAGATATGGCCCCTGTGTGTAGGAAGCACTGTTCTTTTGTTCTGAGCAAGCTCACTGTTCAGACCCCATAGGAAACACAGTAGAGTAGAAGAGTGCTCTTTTCTCAAAAGCAGAGTGTGTTTCTTGTAAGGCGAGCTAGCGTTTGTTTCCCAGTCCTAAATGGAGTTGAATCACATGCAGTTTTTGGTCCTATGAGCAAGAGTTGTTTTCTGGTAAGGAAAGTCACTCTTGTGCTCCCATTGCCATACACAGTGCAAATAGCACTCGCGTCTGTTCCCAGCAAGTACAGTGTATTGGACTGAAGCGGAGCTACTGTTCTTGTCAGTTTCCTAAGCAGAGTTGAACTAGATATGGCTCCTGTGTGTAGGAAGCACAGTTCTTTTGTTCTGAGCAAGCTCACTGTTTGGACCACATAGGAAATACAGTAGAGTAGAAGAGTGCTCTTTTCTCAAAAGCAGAGTGTTTTTCTTGTAAGGCGAGCTAGTGTTTGTTTCCCAGTCAGAAATGGAGTTGAATCCCTTGCAGTTTCTGGTCCTATGAGCCAGAGGTGTTTTCTGATAAGAAGAGTCACTATTGCGCTCACATTGTCATACAGAGGACTAATAGCACTGGCGTCTGTTCCTTGCACGTACAGTGTATTGGACTGAAGCGGAGCTACTGTTCTTGTCAGTTTCCTAAGCAGAGTTGAACTAGATATGGCCCGTGTGTGGAGGAAGCACAGTTCTGTTGTTCTGAGCAAGCTCACTGTTCGGACCCCATAGGATACACAGCAGAGTAGAAGAGTGCTCTTTTCTCAAAAGCAGAGTGTGTTTCTTGTAAGGCGAGCTAGCGTTTGTTTCCCAGTCCTAAATGGAGTTGAATCACATGCAGTTTCTTGTCCTAAGAGCAAGAGTTGTTTTCTGGTAAGAAGAATCACTATTGTGCTCCCATTGTCATACACAGGGCAAATAGCACTGGCGTCTGTTCCCAGCATGTACAGTGTATTGGACTGAAGAGGATCTACTGTTCTTGTCAGTTTCCTAAGCAGAATTGAACTAGATATGGCCGTATTTGTAGGAATCACAGTTCTTTTGTTCTGAGCAAACTCACTGTTCTGGCCCTATAGGAAAAACAGTAGAGTAGAAGAGTGCTCTTTTCTCAAAAGCAGAGTGTGTTTCTTGTAAGGCGAGCTAGCGTTTGTTTCCCAGTCCTAAATGGAGTTGAATCACATGCAGTTTTTGGTCCTATGAGCAAGAGTTGTTTTCTGGTAAGGAAAGTCATTATTGCGCTCGTATTTCCATACACAGTGCAAATAGCACTGGCGTCTGTTCCCAGCAAGTACAGTGTATTGGACTGAAGCGGAGCTACTGTTCTTGTCAGTTTCCTAAGCAGAGTTGAACTAGATAGTGCCCCTGTGTGTAGGAAGCACAGTTCTTTTGTTCTGAGCAAGCTCACTGTTCAGACCCCATAGGAAACACAGGAGAGTAGAAGAGTGCTCTTTTCTCAAAAGCAGAGTGTGTTTCTTGTAAAGCGAGCTAGCATTTGTTTACCAGTCCTAAATGGAGTTGAATCACATGCAGTTTCTTGTCCTAAGAGCAAGAGTTGTTTTCTGGTATGAAGAGTCACTATTGTGCTCCTATTGTCATTCACAGGGCAAATAACACTGGCGTCTGTTCCCAGCATGTACACTGTATTGGACTGAAGAGGATCTACTGTTCTTTTCAGTTTCCTAAGCATAATTGAACTAGATTTGGCCGTATTTGTATGAAGCTCAGTTCTTATGTTCTGACCAAGCTCACTGTTCTGGCCCTATAGGAAACACAGTAGAGTAGAAGAGTGCTCTTTTCTCAAAACCAGAGTGTGTTTCTTGTAAGGCGAGCTAGTGTTTGTTTCCCAGTCAGAAATGGAGTTGAATCCCATGCAGTTTCTGGTCCTATGAGCCAGAGGTGTTTTCTGATAAGAAGAGTCACTATTGCGCTCCCATTGTCATACAGAGGACAAATAGCACTGGCGTCTGTTCTCTGCACGTACAGTGTATTGGACTGAAGCGGAGCTACTGTTCTTGTCAGTTTCCTAAGCAGAGTTGAACTAGATATGGCCCGTGTGTGGAGGAAGCACAGTTCTGTTGTTCTGAGCAAGCTCACTGTTCGGACCCCTAGGATACACAGCAGAGTAGAAGAGTGCTCTTTTCTCAAAAGCAGAGTGTGTTTCTTGTAAGGCGAGCTAGAGTTTGTTTCCCAGTCCTAAATGGAGTTGAATCACATGCAGTTTCTTGTCCTACGAGCAAGAGTTGTTTTCTGGTAAGAAGAGTCACTATTGTGCTCCCATTGTCATACACAGGGCAAATAGCACTGGCGTCTGTTCCCAGCATGTACAGTGTATTGGACTGAAGAGGATCTACTGTTCTTGTCAGTTTCCTAAGCTGAATTGAACTAGATATGGCCGTATTTGTAGGAATCACAGTTCTTTTGTTCTGAGCAAACTCACTGTTCTGGCCCTATAGGAAAAACAGTAAAGTAGAATAGTGCTCTTTTCTCAAAAGCAGAGTGTGTTTCTTGTAAGGCGAGCTAGCGTTTGTTTCCCAGTCCTAAATGGAGTTGAATCACATGCAGTTTTTGGTCCTATGAGCAAGAGTTGTTTTCTGGTAAGGAAAGTCATTATTGCGCTCGCATTTCCATACACAGTGCAAATAGCACTGGCGTCTGTTCCCAGCTAGTACAGTGTATTGGACTGAAGTGGAGCTACTGTTCTTGTCAGTTTCCTAAGCAGAGTTGAACTAGATATTGCCACTGTGTGTAGGAAGCACAGTTCTTTTGTTCTGAGCAAGCTCACTGTTCAGACCCCATAGGAAACACAGTAGAGTAGAAGAGTGCTCTTTTCTCAAAAGCAGAGTGTGTTTCTTGTAAAGCGGGCTAGCATTTGTTTCCCAGTCCTAAATGGAGTTGAATCACATGCAGTTTCTTGTCCTAAGAGCAAGAGTTGTTTTCTGGTAAGAAGAGTCACTATTGTGCTCCCATTATCATTCACAGGGCAAATAACACTGGCGTCTGTTCCCAGCATGTACAATGTATTGGACTGAAGAGGATTTACTGTTCTTTTCAGTTTCCTAAGCATAATTGAACTAGATATGGCCGTATTTGTATGAAGCACAGTTCTTTTGTTCTGAGCAAGCTCACTGTTCTGGCCCTATGGGAAACACAGTAGAGTAGAAGAGTGCTCTTTTCTCAAAAGCAGAGTGTGTTTCTTGTAAGGCGAGCTAGCGTTTGTTTCCCAGTCCTAAATGGAGTTGAATCACATGCGGTTTTTGGTCCTATGATCAAGAGTTTTTTTCTGGTAAGGAAAGTCATTATTGCGCTCGCATTTCCATACACAGTGCAAATAGCACTTGCGTCTGTTCCCAGCAAGTACAGTGTATTGGACTGAAGCGGAGCTACTGTTCTTGTCAGTTTCCTAAGCAGAGTTGAACTAGATATTGCCCCTGTGTGTAGGAAACACAGTTCTTTTTTTCTGAGCAAGCTCACTGTTCAGACCCAATAGGAAACACAGTAGAGTAGAAGAGTGCTCTTTTCTCAAAAGCAGAGTGTGTTTCTTGTAAAGCGAGCTAGCATTTTTTCACAGTCCTAAATGGAGTTGAATCACATGCAGTTTCTTGTCCTAAGAGCAAGAGTTGTTTTCTGGTAAGAAGAGTCACTATTGTGCTCCCATTGTCATTCACAGGGCAAATAACACTGGCGTCTGTTCCCAGCATGTACACTGTATTGGACTGAAGAGGATCTACTGTTCTTTTCAGTTCCCTAAGCATAATTGAACTAGATATGGCCGTATTTGTATGAAGCACAGTTCTTTTGTTCTGACCAAGCTCACTGTTCTGGCCCTATAGGAAACACATTAGAGTAGAAGAGTGCTCTTTTCTCAAAAGCAGAGTGTGTTTCTTGTAAGGCGAGCTAGCGTTTGTTTCCCAGTCCCAAATGGAGTTGAATCACATGCAGGTTTTGGTCCTATGAGCAAGAGTTGTTTTCTGGTAAGGAAAGTCACTCTTGCGCTCCCATTGCCATACACAGTGCAAATAGCACTCGCATCTGTTCCCAGCAATTACAGTGTATTGGACTGAAGCGGAGCTACTGTTCTTTTCAGTTTTCTAAGCAGAGTTGAACTAGATATGGCCCCTGTGTGTAGGAAGCACTGTTCTTTTGTTCTGAGCGAGCTCACTGTTCAGACCCCATAGGAAACACAGTAGAGTAGAAGAGTGCTCTTTTCTCAAAAGCAGAGTGTGTTTCTTGTAAAGCGAGCTAGTGTTTGTTTCCCAGTCCTAAATGGAGTTGAATCACATGCAGTTTTTGGTCCTATGAGCAAGAGTTGTTTTCTGGTAAGGAAAGTCACTCTTGTGCTCCCATTGCCATACACAGTACCAATAGCACTCGAGTCTGTTCCCAGCAAGTACAGTGTATTGGACTGAAGCGGAGCTACTGTTCTTGTCAGGTTCCTAAGCAGAGTTGAACTAGATATGGCCCCTGTGTGTAGGAAGCACAGTTCTTTTGTTCTGAGCAAGCTCACTGTTCGGACCACATAGGAAATACAGTAGAGTAGAAGAGTGCTCTTTTCTCAAAACCAGAGTGTGTTTCTTGTAAGGCGAGCTAGTGTTTGTTTACCAGTCAGAAATGGAGTTGAATCCCATGCAGTTTCTGGTCCTATGAGCCAGAGGTGTTTTCAGATAAGAAGAGTCACTATTGCGCTCCCATTGTCATACAGAGGACAAATAGCACTGGCGTCTGTTCCCTGCACGTACAGTGTATTGGACTGAAGCGGAGCTACTGTTCTTGTCAGTTTCCTAAGCAGAGTTGAACTAGATATGGCCCGTGTGTGGAGGAAGCACAGTTCTGTTGTTCTGAGCAAGCTCACTGTTCGGACCCCATAGGATACACAGCAGAGTAGAAGAGTGCTCTTTTCTCAAAAGCAGAGTGTGTTTCTTGTAAGGCGAGCTAGCGTTTGTTTCCCAGTCCTAAATGGAGTTGAATCACATGCAGTTTCTTGTCCTACGAGCAAGAGTTGTTTTCTGGTAAGAAGAGTCACTATTGTGCTCCCATTGTCATACACAGGGCAAATAGCACTGGCGTCTGTTCCCAGCATGTACAGTGTATTGGACTGAAGAGGATCTACTGTTCTTGTCAGTTTCCTAAGCATAATTGAACTAGATATGGCCGTATTTGTATGAAGCACAGTTCTTTTGTTCTGAGCAAGCTCACTGTTCTGGCCCTATGGGAAACACAGTAGAGTAGAAGAGTGCTCTTTTCTCAAAAGCAGAGTGTGTTTCTTGTAAGGCGAGCTAGCGTTTGTTTCCCAGTCCTAAATGGAGTTGAATCACATGCGGTTTTTGGTCCTATGATCAAGAGTTGTTTTCTGGTAAGGAAAGTCATTATTGCGCTCGCATTTCCATACACAGTGCAAATAGCACTGGCGTCTGTTCCCAGCAAGTACAGTGTATTGGACTGAAGCGGAGCTACTGTTCTTGTCAGTTTCCTAAGCAGAGTTGAACTAGATATTGCCCCTGTGTGTAGGAAGCACAGTTCTTTTGTTCTGAGCAAGCTCACTGTTCAGACCAGTTAGGAAACACAGTAGAGTAGAAGAGTGCTCTTTTCTCAAAAGCAGAGTGTGTTTCTTGTAAGGCGAGCTAGCGTTTGTTTCCCAGTCCTAAATGGAGTTGAATCACATGCAGTTTTTGGTCCTATGAGCAAGAGTTGTTTTCTGCTAAGGAAAGTCACTCTTGTGCTCCCATTGCCATACACAGTGCAAATAGCACTCGCGACTGTTCCCAGCAAGTACAGTGTATTGGACTGAAGCGGAGCTACTGTTCTTGTCAGTTTCCTAAGCAGAGTTGAACTAGATATGGCTCCTGTGTGTAGGAAGCACAGTTCTTTTGTTCTGAGCAAGCTCACTGTTCGGACCACTTAGGAAATACAGTAGAGTAGAAGAGTGCTCTTTTCTCAAAAGCAGAGTGTGTTTCTTGTAAGGCGAGCTAGTGTTTGTTTCCCAGTCAGAAATGGAGTTGAATCCCTTGCAGTTTCTGGTCCTATGAGCCAGAGGTGTTTTCTGATAAGAAGAGTCACTATTGCGCTCCCATTGTCATACAGAGGACAAATAGCACTGGCGTCTGTTCCCTGCACGTACAGTGTATTGGACTGAAGCGGAGCTACTGTTCTTGTCAGTTTCCTAAGCAGAGTTGAACTAGATATGGCCCGTGTGTGGAGGAAGCACAGTTCTGTTGTTCTGAGCAAGCTCACTGTTCGGACCCCATAGGATACACAGCAGAGTAGAAGAGTGCTCTTTTCTCAAAAGCAGAGTGTGTTTCTTGTAAGGCGAGCTAGCATTTGTTTCCCAGTCCTAAATGGAGTTGAATCACATGCAGTTTCTTGTCCTACGAGCAAGAGTTGTTTTCTGGTAAGAAGAATCACTATTGTGCTCCCATTGTCATACACAGGGCAAATAGCACTGGCGTCTGTTCCCAGCATGTACAGTGTATTGGACTGAAGAGGATCTACTGTTCTTGTCAGTTTCCTAAGCAGAATTGAAATAGATATGGCCGCATTTGTAGGAATCACAGTTCTTTTGTTCTGAGCAAACTCACTGTTCTGGCCCTATAGGAAAAACAGTAGAGTAGAAGAGTGCTCTTTTCTCAAAAGCAGAGTGTGTTTCTTGTAAGGCGAGCTAGCGTTTGTTTCCCAGTCCTAAATGGAGTTGAATCACACGCAGTTTTTGGTCCTATGAGCAAGAGTTGTTTTCTGGTAAGGAAAGTCATTATTGCGCTCGTATTTCCATACACAGTGCAAATAGCACTGGCGTCTGTTCCCAGCAAGTACAGTGTATTGGACTGAAGCGGAGCTACTGTTCTTGTCAGTTTCCTAAGCAGAGTTGAACTAGATATTGCCCCTGTGTGTAGGAAGCACAGTTCTTTTGTTCTGAGCAAGCTCACTGTTCAGACCCCATAGGAAACACAGGAGAGTAGAAGAGTGCTCTTTTCTCAAAAGCAGAGTGTGTTTCTTGTAAAGTGAGCTAGCATTTGTTTACCAGTCCTAAATGGAGTTGAATCACATGCAGTTTCTTGTCCTAAGAGCAAGAGTTGTTTTCTGGTATGAAGAGTCACTATTGTGCTCCTATTGTCATTCACAGGGCAAATAACACTGGCGTCTGTTCCCAGCATGTACACTGTATTGGACTGAAGAGGATCTACTGTTCTTTTCAGTTTCCTAAGCATAATTGAACTAGATTTGGCCGTATTTGTATGAAGCTCAGTTCTTATGTTCTGACCAAGCTCACTGTTCTGGACCTATAGGAAACACAGTAGAGTAGAAGAGTGCTCTTTTCTCAAAAGCAGAGTGTGTTTCTTGTAAGGCGAGCTAGCTTTTGTTTCCCAGTCCTAAATGGAGTTGAATCACATGCAGGTTTTGGTCCTATGAGCAAGAGTTGTTTTCTGGTAAGGAAAGTCACTCTTGCGCTCCCATTGCCATACACAGTGCAAATAGCACTCGCGCCTGTTCCCAGCAATTACAGTGTATTGGACTGAAGCAGAGCTACTGTTCTTGTCAGTTTCCTAATCAGAGTTGAACTAGATATGGCCCCTGTGTGTAGGAAGCACTGTTCTTTTGTTCTGAGCGAGCTCACTGTTCAGACCCCATAGGAAACACAGTAGAGTAGAAGAGTGCTCTTTTCCCAAAAGCAGAGTGTGTTTCTTGTAAGGCGAGCTAGTGTTTGTTTCCCAGTCCTAAATGGAATTGAATCACATGCAGTTTCTGGTCCTATGAGCCAGAGGTGTTTTCTGATAAGAAGAGTCACTATTGCGCTCCCATTGTCATACAGAGGACAAATAGCACTGGCGTCTGTTCCCTGCACGTACAGTGTATTGGACTGAAGCGGAGCTACTGTTCTTGTCAGTTTCCTAAGCAGAGTTGAACTAGATATGGCCCGTGTGTGGAGGAAGCACAGTTCTGTTGTTCTGAGCAAGCTCACTGTTCGGACCCCATTGGATACACAGCAGAGTAGAAGAGTGCTCTTTTCTCAAAAGCAGAGTGTGTTTCTTGTAAGGCGAGCTAGCGTTTGTTTCCCAGTCCTAAATGGAGTTGAATCACATGCAGTTTCTTGTCCTACGAGCAAGAGTTGTTTTCTGGTAAGAAGAGTCACTATTGTGCTCCCATTGTCATACACAGGGCAAATAGCACTGGCATCTGTTCCCAGCACGTACAGTGTATTGGACTGAAGAGAAGCTACTGTTCTTGTCAGTTTCCTAAGCAGAATTGAACTAGATATGGCCGTATTTGTAGGAATCACAGTTCTTTTGTTCTGAGCAAACTCACTGTTCTGGCCCTATAGGAAAAACAGTAGAGTAGAAGAGTGCTCTTTTCTCAAAAGCAGAGTGTGTTTCTTGTAAGGCGAGCTAGCGTTTGTTTCCCAGTCCTAAATGGAGTTGAATCACATGCAGTTTTTGGTCCTATGAGCAAGAGTTGTTTTCTGGTAAGGAAAGTCATTATTGCGCTCGCATTTCCATACACAGTGCAAATAGCACTGGCGTCTGTTCCCAGCAAGTACAGTGTATTGGACTGAAGCGGAGCTACTGTTCTTGTCAGTTTCCTAAGCAGAGTTGAACTAGATATTGCCCCTGTGTGTAGGAAGCACAGTTCTTTTGTTCTGAGCAAGCTCACTGTTCAGACCCCATAGGAAAAACAGTAGAGTAGAAGAGTGCTCTTTTCTCAAAAGCAGAGTGTGTTTCTTGTAAAGCGAGCTAGCATTTGTTTCACAGTCCTAAATGGAGTTGAATCACATGCAGTTTCTTGTCCTAAGAGCAAGAGTTGTTTTCTGGTAAGAAGAGTCACTATTGTGCTCCCATTGTCATTCACAGGGCAAATAACACTGGCGTCTGTTCCCAGCATGTACACTGTATTGGACTGAAGAGGATCTACTGTTCTTTTCAGTTTCCTAAGCATAATTGAACTAGATTTGGCCGTATTTGTATGAAGCACAGTTCATATGTTCTGACCAAGCTCACTGTTCTGGCCCTATTGGAAACACAGTAGAGTAGAAGAGTGCTCTTTTCTCAAAAGCAGAGTGTGTTTCTTGTAAGGCGATCTAGCGTTTGTTTCCCAGTCCTAAATGGAGTTGAATCACATGCAGGTTTTGGTCCTATGAGCAAGAGTTGTTTTCTGGTAAGGAAAGTCACTCTTGCGCTCCCATTGCCGTACACAGTGCAAATAGCACTCGTGTCTGTTCCCAGCAAGTACAGTGTATTGGACTGAAGCAGAGCTACTGTTCTTGTCAGTTTTCTAAGCAGAGTTGAACTAGATATGGCCCCTGTGTGTAGGAAGCACAGTTCTTTTGTTCTGAGCAAGCTCACTGTTCGGACCACTTAGGAAATACAGTAGAGTAGAAGAGTGCTCTTTTCTCAAAAGCAGAGTGTGTTTCTTGTAAGGCGAGCTAGTGTTTGTTTCCCAGTCAGAAATGGAGTTGAATCCCATGCAGTTTCTGGTCCTGTGAGCCAGAGGTGTTTTCTGATAAGAAGAGTCACTATTGCGCTCCCATTTTCATACAGAGGACAAATAGCACTGGTGTCTGTTCCCTGCACGTACAGTGTATTGGACTGAAGCGGAGCTACTGTTCTTGTCAGTTTCCTAAGCAGAGTTGAACTAGATATGGCCCGTGTGTGGAGGAAGCACAGTTCTGTTGTTCTGAGCAAGCTCACAGTTCTGGCCCCATAGGATACACAGCAGAGTAGAAGAGTGCTCTTTTCTCAAAAGCAGAGTGTGTTTCTTGTAAGGCGAGCTAGCGTTTGTTTCCCAGTCCTAAATGGAGTTGAATCACATGCAGTTTCTTGTCCTACGAGCAAGAGTTGTTTTCTGGTAAAAAGAGTCACTATTGTGCTCCCATTGTCATACACAGGGCAAATAGCACTGGCGTCTGTTCCAGCATGTACAGTGTATTGGACTGAAGAGGATCTACTGTTCTTGTCAGTTTCCTAAGCAGAATTGAACTAGATATGGCCATATTTTAGGAATCACAGTTCTTTTGTTCTGAGCAAACTCACTGTTCTGGCCCTATAGGAAAAACAGTAAAGTAGAATAGTGCTCTTTTCTCAAAAGCAGAGTGTGTTTCTTGTAAGGCGAGCTAGCGTTTGTTTCCCAGTCCTAAATGGAGTTGAATCACATGCAGTTTTTGGTCCTATGAGCAAGAGTTGTTTTCTGGTAAGGAAAGTCATTATTGCGCTCGCATTTCCATACACAGTGCAAATAGCACTGGCGTCTGTTCCCAGCTAGTACAGTGTATTGGACTGAAGTGGAGCTACTGTTCTTGTCAGTTTCCTAAGCAGAGTTGAACTAGATATTGCCCCTGTGTGTAGGAAGCACAGTTCTTTTGTTCTGAGCAAGCTCACTGTTCAGACCCCATAGGAAACACAGTAGAGTAGAAGAGTGCTCT